>NC_022018.1:24037482-24064159 GCF_000317375.1 Microtus ochrogaster
CAAACAAATGACAGATATTTTGCACAGATTCACAAGAGAATTCTAGCTGCTGAGTTTGTCCTAACAGTGTACTGTGAGACCAGGCAGGCAAGTGGTGACAGAAACCTATTCCATGGATTGAATTTCACTTTGAAACATCAGTAATTTGGAAGGTTCTGGTATTTTCACCTATCTACTACTTTTATGAAGGTTTAAAACTAAAGAGAAAATTCTTTTACAAACCAGTGGAGGGGGCAAAGGACATAAACTTTCTTGAGCAGAATTCTCAGCTGACAAAAATGGACACAAGGTATAAGGCAGGAAAGCTTTCAGTAGGTTGTTTGTGTTTCTATTAACTCCAACTCCTAGTAAAAGTAATCACAAATCCAAGACTTTCACCCTGATGTGACCTCCCTTTCTCTGGGGGTCTTTTCGGTAGATTAAAGAATGGAAACGGGTGAAGAGTGAGACGGATGAAGGGTGGGTTCATTACAGTGAGCACCTCAGCAAACTGGGGGTTTAACACATAGACTCTTCACCAAGAAACTTGGGAGGCAAAGCGCTTAAGACAAATTGAAAATATATCGGGGATTCTCACAGCTACAGCTTATATTATCATGAACACATTGGTTAAGTAGTTTGTGGCCTGATCAAACCTCTTTGCAGGGTAATGTTTCCTCAAATCATGGACTACTGTTCCTTTCAGTCTCCAGATAAACTTAGGACAATTATGCAACTATGAAAACTATGTCTGTCTAAGAACCTTGCCCAGGAGCCCTCCCACAGGTCAGCTCTGGCTCCCTCATGCATGCCCCTACATAACAGCTTAGCTTCCGTTTCCCTCCTCTGCTGCCACAAAGGGCTCTGTACAGTCCCCATAGTGAGGTGGAGTAGGCTTGGGCTGACAGCCTTTCTCCTAGGGTAAAAACAATCACTGGAAATGGTGATGCACTAATTCTTCTAACCCCGAGGGTTAGGCTTTCCTGGATAGGGAAAGACCTTAGCAGAAGAGATGCAGAACCAAAACACTATCTGCCAGCCAGCCAGGTCAAGTTTGAACTTCTGGCTCTCTGAGAACTATTCTACCTTAGATAGTTTTCTTTGTAACACATACAAACCTATTTCTTTTTGCTCATATCTTATTTCATAAAATGTACCACCTCCCACAATATGAATTATTATTAAACTGTAGGAGTAATATCAACAAACTGCTGGATGCACACTGAGCCAGAGCTTGCTAAACAAGGCAATGAATACCTTGAACTCTTAACATCTTTGCGGATAAATCAGTTTGAAAAATAAGGAGGCCATGGATTTAACAAATGTTGTCCTTGTCATAGAGAAACACTGGGGGAGGAATTTTCATGACTCTGTTATAGGAGGGTATGGGGGGAGAACAGATGCTCCCTCTGAACCCCAAGGGTGCAAGGCTGAGAGCTAGGTGTGTTGTAATGTTTGATGAACACCTGCATGTTCTTGTGTTCTGGCCTGTGCACAAAGCCCTGTCCAACCTGACAATCCAAGCTCATCATAATGCTTTGTTCTCTCTGGCCATGGGACACACCAGCTGCTGGTCTTTAGTCTACAGAGATGCAGTGAGGCAGCAACCTGGCCACATCCTGCTTATGAGTGTGTACATTTGTAAGCTAAAGATGGAGGAACAAGCCCTGATACAGTGTTTCAGCTATCTGACTGTAGGAGTAAGGGGTTTGTGATGGAGTGTTAGCAGTGGTCATCTGTAGCAGTACAGACAGCTACATCTGCAGGGCTTGAAGAAACAACTACTGTTCTATGGTGAGGAAGAATCAGATATATAGGAAGATACTTTAATATTACAGTATAGAATATTACCTAACATAAAGGAATGCCCCCTTTTATACAGCACTTCCCCCTTTTCTGATTAAATAACTTTGCCCAAATCTGTTTACATGCAGCTAGGAAGTCAGGAGTCACCACCACAAGGAAGGCCCTATCCTGACTCCTGACTGGGAAACCTGCAATATTTAGCTAGGTTTCTTTTGCATACCAAAGCACTTGCTCAGATTGGTCTGTTTGTCAATGAAGACTTTAGCAGAGATAACATTTCCAAAGGGCATGAACATCTGCAGAATGTCCTGGTCTCCAAACTCCTGTGGAAGGTGGTAAATAAAGAGGTTTGCCCCCTCTGGACCTAAAGAGGAAGAAAAAATCAGAGTAAGGTATCCCCCAAGTCTTAGTCCCCAAAGCCTCTTAGGATACTTTAGTAATAGGTAGGTTAGCCATTTGGCTTTTTCTTATAAAGAATAAGCAGATGGATAATTTTAAGTGCCAGTATGATGTTTAGGAACACACTTGTCCTCTGTATGTTCTAATTGGTGGCAGGCGTGTGGTGGGGAGGGGGACTGTTTTTCAGAGAATCCCTGGCCCACTTTAGCTGTTCATCAGCCTCATCTCCACGGTGTTAAGGTGGCAGCAGTGGGCAGGAGAGGAATAGGATTTAGGCATGGGCTACTCCTGGGTGGCCATGTTTTATGTGTAGACTATCTCCTGAAGTGGAGGAGAATGTTCTTTGCATTCTAAGCAAATTGCAGCAATTTAGAATAATGAATACAAAACAGCAATGCTGCTCAGATGTCTCCATCATTTGCCTGGTTATTCAGCCAGTTCTGATTTGGCAAATTTGTGCGCACACATGGTAATAATCATCTTTATTAGGATGACTGGCAGGGAGTTAACAACTGGGGGAAAGGTGGCTAGAATCTTACAATTTTGACAGGTAATTAGACTTGAGTACAGTGGACCCAAGAGTTTCTCCAAGACTGACTTAAACACAGCCTTCTCGTTCCATGCAAATTCTAAAAACCAAGGGGGAAGGGAGAGAGAAGGGAGAAGGTCTTTTTAGCTATACTGTTTGGAAAGTTAATTGTCTTAAGTTCCTCACTGAACTCAAGACTCACCAATAAAAGAGTTGTATGGAAGTTAAAAGAATGAGAAGAAGGAAACCAGACGCATTGGATAGAGAGAGGATAAAGTTGGGATACTTCTTGGACGCTGGTAAGAATAGGAGCTCATAGAACTGGGGAAGTGACTTCTGTACCCAGGGAATGTGGAGATCTGCGGCCAGGATTCTGTGAGCTCCCTACAGAACTCTTATAGTGGAGACTGGGACCCATGTGTGTGGGCATATGGGGATATGAGGGTTAGAAAGAACTCCATAAAATAAGTGAACCGGCACATCTTTGCTCCCAGAAAAATTAATGAACAAAGTGTCGTAAAGAATGAGACTTTACTGAAGCCATAGATGTAGTTACTTCTTTACTTAAAAACATGTCTGTGTCAGATGGTGGTGGCATACACCTTTAATTCCAGCACTTGGAAGGTAGAGATAGGTGGATCTCTGCAGGTCTGAGGACAGCCTGGTCTACAGAGTGAGTTCCAGGACAGTCAGGACTGTTACACAGAGGAACCTTGTCTCAAAAACAAAGAACCAAAACCCCAAAACACCAACAATCTGTATTACAGATTCTATGGATAGTTCTCTAATCTAGCTCAAGGGAGGCCTGCTCTAAAGGAAGACAACTATAGTTGACACTGCTACTTAACTGTTTTCTGGTCCTAATTTGGATAGATGCGAAAATTCAAATGCTGGAAATGGGTGTGCTAAGTGCACTGCACTATGTGTTTTCTTAGTAATGGGCATACTAGCCAAACGTGTATCCCAGATTTAGCATGCCTTTTAAACAAAGGATTTAAATACATCAAGAAAGATTAATGGGGCTCAATTTGCATTGTAAGGAATGTTGCTTCTCCTGAAGCCTGAGCAATAAGCACAATTTTAATGAACAATATGGACTATGTGTACCTGAATGATCCTGGGAATCTCGAATGCTATCTACATTCTGATTCTGTCCATGCCAGATAGGGGGAGACCATGTACGGTGAGACAGACAAAAAGAGGTATTGGTCCTTTTGTTTATTATTTTCCCAGGAACAATTATCAACGTCTTCTTAATCCCCCCCACCCCTAACCATGCATGCCACTACCAAGAAGCAGTTTGAATTTTTTTTTTTTTTTTGAGACAGGGTTTCTCTGCATGGCTCTGGCTGTCCTGGAACTTACTCTGTAGACCAGGCTGACCTCAAACTCACAGAGATCCACCTGCCTCTACTTTCCTGAATGCTGGGATTAAAAATGTGCACCACCACCACCACCTGACAGCAGTTTGATCTTTTAAACCTCCTATCTGAAGATTAAAAAAAAAAGTTTTATATAGGAAAACATTCATTGTACGCAGATGATGTATTTGATATAAATTCAAACACACACACACACCTAGATCTCTAAAAGTAATTAAAAACTGTTCACAACTCACTCTTTGTCTACCTTCTCCTAGCACAACACCTCAACTGGCAGTTGTGTTCTAGTACTGGTCCCTACGTGCTGGATGTTGTATTCTGTATTTCTCATAGGATGCCTGATGAAGCACAAAACCCCAAGGCCCAGAGGCAACGATTTTCTAGAACAAAGCTACACTAGACCACAAGTGCCAATTGGCCTCTTGCTGGGTTCCTGGGGGTCCTAACTATTTGTGTGTACAAAACTTGCCTCTTGTTAAGGACGGGAGATGGGAATGTATAAGAGTAGCCAGAGATGCTCACAATGGCATGAAAAGTGATGGGCTTTCCTGATATTTAGCTCGGTAGAAATGCTACAACCCTTCAGAAAATTCACTATGGAAACATTAAATCATTTCTTTGCCAAGTTCAAGCAGCTCATTTTCCAGCGATGGAAAATATGCCAGAGTTCATGACTAAATAGTTCAGGGTATGTATCAACTCTAACTAAAGGTCAGTCCAAGGACAAGCTGCAGAACAGAAATCTCAAAGTCTGCTGATTAGTAAACCTGTTTTTTCCCTTCACTGTAAACTAATGGCAGAGGGATGATATTCTTGAGCTAGAGGATGACCAGATGATCAAGAGAGGTATGAGAAGGTAAGAGATGCGGGCTGGGGCAGGGACAAACAAACCAAACCAATGAAATGAACAAACCAAAAGCTATGACTAGTACCCAAAAATAAAGAGCCCTAAAACATATCCCTGGTAGCCAACATCCCTAAATTAGGATTAGGATGTGGTGATCATGACCTCCAGTCCTTACAAGTCAAAGAAAAGCAGCTTACAGCAGTGGGCTGGGAGAAGTCATTTATAAAAATACTATTTAACAATTAAATTTTTATCCTTAGTGGCAGCTTTATGTCTGAGTGACACAAATTTATACTGTCCTGTAAAGCCATGCTGGATAAGGTAGACCCAGCATTCTCCAGAACCATGTAGGGATTTAGCTTTGTTATCCTACAGGTTCTCTCCCATGCTACTTACTTCTCACAGTGGCTACAGGAACTAAACAAAGATAGGCTTTCCCAGGAAGACCTGTGGTGCACACGATGCAAGGTCCCTTTCAAACACCCAGTGGGACAGAGGTGTTTGGGACATAGCTGTGCACACTTGAATACCTATAGAAGAAGTCACAGCTCAGAGGAAAGAGCTGAGGAGTAACTTAGGTCTCATGTATTTTTTTTTCTTTATTCAAGATCTCTGTGCTTATTTGTCAAAGAAAAATTTATTTTCTATTTTCAAGTTGTACCTCCTTAAAATCCTAATTTTGCAGAATGAAACTATGATACCACTTGCAGATCTTTAAATTAATATCCAAGCAAAAGTCATTTGTAACTACAGAGTATGGGTAAAAGAGGGAAAAAAATCAACCAAACAAAAATTCTTCTGATTTACCTTTTCCCATATTCTGAACTTCAGTTAATAAGGAAGTTAAAACAGTGGAGTGTGGTAGCCTACAAGTGTAATGGTAACCTAGCAACGGTGAGGTGGAGCCAATAAAGACTGGCACAAATTCAAGGGTAGCCTGGGCTGTAGGATGAGACCCTACCTCAACAAACTAACCAACCAATAAAGCAAAAGAATGAAAAGGAAGAAGGACAAGCTATCCTCATTTGGATAAGGCCATATACCATTTTATAATTAGCTTTAATTTATTCTTAGGATTACCCTGCCTTATTGAACCTATCACTTTCTTTCCCAGAAGACATCCTCATTATACAGCAAACTGCATCATTTCTAACTGTGGATTCCATCATTAGTCAGAGCCTATCGCTTACTGAGAGGCAGCTACGCTACTTCAAGGGACATGGACACTAAGAAGCTGGGGAATTCAGGAGAGAAGTTCTTCCCCGACACCAGACTGTATCAAACAATACCTCTCACTAAGGAGTTTCTGTGTGAGGAGAGACTAGGCATTTTTGATGGTAGCAACTAGTAAATCATTTCCTGTAGACACCTGATGGAGGAGAACTTCTTAAGGGGTTCGTGACAAACTGAGGAAAACGTAAGACGAAAAGAAGACGGTGATAACTGGCTCATGCTTGAGACCTTTTCCTTTTAACGTGAATACTAGAAATTAAGCCGGCGACTTCTCCTAAGACACTGGTTTAAATCAGCGTCTTCTGGCCTGCTCTAGAGGCAAATGCAGATCTGGCTGGCCCCGCCAGGCCCTGAGGTGCAGATCGATACCCACCTTCCTTCTGGCTGCCTGCAGCACTCTGCTGTTGCAGCAAGCTCTGGCTGTACAAAGTGGGCAGTGCAGCTGCCGCGTACTGCTGAATTCCTGAGTAGGCCTGGGTGAGGGCGTCCATGGTGCCAGCCGTGCCATTCGTCAAGCCTGTGGCGCCAAGTCCTCCATTCAGAGCCGCCATACCTGAGAGCATTTGAGCAACTTTACAAAAAACCCAACAATAGAGAAGAGAAATAGCACTTATTCATTAGTGCTTTCCAAAGGAAGTCAGAGAATCATTTGACACAGTACAACAGCAAGTGCATGCAGCTAGGACAACAATTAAACAAACACAAAGTCAAAAAACGATACATATGAAGAAAGAAATCACAATAAGGTGGGGAAAAAAAGCAATGATAATTCTCCCTCCCTTTGCCAGTGATAAGAACGCAATGAGGCCCTGACGTCAGACAGAATCACTCCATGCAGTGTGCTGCTGGCAAGTACCACTGTTACCTTTTTGAAATATATACCTTCTTTTTCTTAGATCTTGGAAGCATGTGAAAAAAAAAAAAAACCCAACCAAACTAAACCCTCAGTGGCTGATGCCTAGCATATTTGCATACTGCTGTCCACTGACTATAGCTTCTTAGGGGGCCACAGGTCTTTCAAGAAGCTTGAGGGCAAAGAGAAACCTTTTACATCCAAGCTGTGTGATTAGGAAGAGGCAGAACAGACACGATCTTAGATGTGCACCTCAGTGAGTCAGCAGTACCATCAGAGTGACTTCCTAAACAGTCAAAGGATGTTGGGAGGGCCTGGGACCTCAGGAATACATCACCTAGCTGGTTCAGAACTGAGGAGCAGGACACTTCAAGCTACTCAGCCTATGAAAGGCACACCGCACATGCTCACGGATAGTAATCCATGTTCTCCAGTGAACTGGAGAGACACTGTCAATGAGCTGGATTCTGGCAGCAGCTTGGGGATCTGAGTGTAGACCAGGGTGTGATTCTGTCCTGGGGTCTTGGCTGCTGACTGTCATTTTCTTGAATATTGAGTTAAAACAGAGGATGCTTCATGGAGTATGAACTTTCACATGAACACAGGAAATGGAATAGAAAACAACTGCCTTTGGTTTCTTTTAAGACTAAAAAAGGCTTTTTTAAAGATCTGTTTCTGAGAACAACTTGCTGGAAATAACACTAATCTTGATGGTAAGGGAGGATAGCTACTATAGGATGCTTGCCAAGGATGCAGAAAAATCAAGTACCAGAAGCACTTATCACCCATCAGGGTCACCACTTGCCATCCACAGGAAGGAGAGGGGGCAGAAGATGTCTTATGTACACCACAGGTGCTTAGACTCCTTGGACAACGTCATCTCTTCAGATATGAAGCTGACCAGGACTTAGCAGTAGAGGACTCGCCTAGTGCTTTGAGTTTGGGTTTACTATTGTGGGGCTTGAAGACACTGGGCTTGGCCTTTTGGAGCAGTACAACATAGTGTCTTCGTAGAAGCTGGGGAAAGAAAAGTCTGAAGGACTCAAGAATGAAATATGAGCTCTTGGAGAAAGGGAGTAATTTCAAGTCATTCAGCAAGTACAGAGTAAGTTAGGAGGCGCTGGCCAGAAGGGGATCTGCTGCACCTGCTCTGGGTTCTTATGATGAAGTCTACTCTCTTCCATTCCACTAATACGAACAAGCACTGTTAAAGAGCTTAGAGCCAGTTTGTCCTAATTACTCGGAACGATCCCTTGGATACCAACTAATCACATTTACCTCACTGTTCCTTTCCTGCACACTCATCCCCATTGTTATGGCTGCCAAAGAACTGGAATTTTCTTTTTCCCTTTTGGCTATGTTTTATCCTTACTGCTCAGTATGTGTGTGATACTTCTGAGAGGCCCAAAGGAGTGTGTGAGACAACTTGGAACAACTGATTCTTTCAGCTCCCAACAGATGTTAGGGATACAGGCCATTAAGCTGTGGACTCAATTCCTTTATAGGAGGGAATTCTGAAAGGAAATTGCTCTTCTGCCCCAGGCTGTATGGTTTCATGTGCACACAGACCCTTTGAAACTCTGGTTTCCCAGCTGCCTGACATGCGCTGAAGCCTAAGTCACACTCTAACGAGTATCTCCAAACTCCCTGTCATTCCACTATAGCTTGTCTGCTGAGGGCTGTGCAGTTGCCATACAAGGGCTTTACTTAATCTGCAGCTTTGAATTCTCCCTCCTTTAGTCATTTTCCACCCATTGAAACAGAAACAGAATGAACTTCATACTCTTAAAATACTGGAAGATCTCATAACTAAATGGAGTATTCTGGGTGGTACGTTGTCATGGCTGGTTGTTTTCCTACACTGTACTCCAACCATAACCTACTTTCTGGAAGCTCTGCTTGCTTCTACTGCTGCTGTGTACATGGAAGAAAAGACCTAGCCGTATGTTCTTGAGGACGGTTATAGGGAGGCAGGAAGTAGTTGGAGTACAGATGCCAAGGTCAGGGAAACTGGTCAGGGCCTTGTGCAAATAAGAGAGCCACAGTTTGGTCTCTCCAGCCTAAAGCTTCCCTTTTCTAGATTATAACCATATTCTTGAATAAAAATAGGGGAGGGGTAAAAAAGTTCTTTCAAATACAAAGGCATTGAGAATATTTGTACTATTTTGGAAAACCTGGAGGCCAGGCGTTGGCCAAATTCAGGGAGTAATGGGTAAACAACCACAAGCAAACATCCGAGGAACCAGCCGAGGAGGATTTCAGTATCTGAGAGCAATTCTTATGAATTACCTGATGTTATTATACATTCAATAGTCATGGTACCAAAGTTAACACTTAACAGCTCGGCTGCCGGCATCTGATTACCTCTAAAAGCCTTGGACAATAGAAACAGTGATTTGAAGAAAGTTTAGTTGAATAAAATATTTCAGTTATTTCAATTTAAAAGAACAGGGCTTTTCTTTGAGAAAGCTACATGGATCAGCTCTTTCTTACTCTTCATCTAAATTCTCATGTATGCTACTTAAAAAGGATGGATAAAATGATGGGCGTGTCCAACCTCTGTAAGGGGGGTCTGGGGAGCTGGCCTGACAGTTAGGTGGTCTGCAGCCTGATGACTCAGTCTTTTACATTAGCTAAGATGACAGCCACACCCACATTGTTTTGGTGAGCACCATGGAAACGGTCCTAAAAAGCAGAACTAGAAGGAGTGTGCCACGAGCAGACCACATTTATGTACATGTCACCCTTCTAGGAGATAGAGCACATAAATAAGAGAGAAAGTAAAGGATTTCTTTGAACACGCTTATTATCTACTGACTGGTAAATTTTCCTTTGATTAGATGAGGTGTAGCCTGCAGAGCTACACCTTAATAAATGAGGATCTGGGAAATATCTGGAATGAGGGAAGATGGATATCGATTTAGTTACAGTTGCACTTCCATGTTTGCCTGTGTTGGTAAGATCACACATGCAAATGTGTTTGGGTTGTGCTCTGGTCTGGAATGGCATTCATCTTCAGAAATGGCTAGCTGAGAGATTAAAGCGGTAATGCCACAGTGTAAGTAAGAGCAGTGTAAGCTAGGGTAATGTGCTCAATGCCTCTCCTCTTTTCTTCATAATTTTTTTTTTCAAAACTACTCTTTACCAAGTGTTTATGGCTACTTACCATAAAACAGGCATATTTTCAGACATGTTAAGCCATATGGGAGAACATAATTTAAACAAATAAAGGAAGAATGCCATTTCACCTAGATTTAGAAATAGCCAGTCAGAGGCTCCTAGATAGATATATCTGCACAAAGCATTTTTCATCTTAATTTAATTTAGATATTCATACAGAAAACATATCAATGGAATCCTTAAACTACCCAGATGAAGAATCTGAATGACTCATGTTCTTTTCAATCTTGCTGACTCTGGCTTTACTATTAGAGGCTGAACTTTTATTTAGTTTCAACTCGTTAACAAATAAGGGAAAGGAGAGGGTTTTCAAACAGTTTAACCTAGCAACTTGTCGGTAATGAACCCTTTCAGAGAGGTACTGGCCCTCTGGCAGGGAAGAGAATCAAGTCCAGGCCAAGACGCATCAGCTCCTTACTTTCTTTCTGCTGTTCATGGAGAAGAGCTGGTTCTGTTCAGAAAACCGGAAGCTTCTCATCACTGTACCCACAGTACACACAGGAACCATTCCTGGTGCAGAGTTGGGGAGGAGACGATACACAAGCTGCCATTAACTGTTTTAGGAGCTGTTTATAAAAGTATTTCTTGATTTCCTTGAGAAAATTATCTGCAACAGGTTGCATCATAATTTCTGTCGAGGAAAATAAACCAAGAGGATATTCTACCCTAAAAGAGTTTACCCTCATATTTAATCTGAGACAAATATTAGATACTCTCCCCAAGTTGATGCTAAGGTTGTAGAAGAGGTTTGCACTAGTAACACTTAGCAATCAAGAAAGAACACATTTTTATTTGTGCATAATTTTTGTTTAGTTAAACATTTTCTTCCTGGTTCACTCTGACTGGTAGGTAGGGATACGTGAAATTAAAACCATTCTTTCTTAACTTGTCAAGAACTATGCATATTTCTATTAACCCAACTGCAAACAGTGAAGTCAGGAACCCAAACTGAAACTGTTGTCCTTGCCAGAGCAAACTTTGTGTTGCACACGACCCCACACAAGGACTTAAATGGTTTCTCATCATTCAACGATGTTCCCCCTGAGTACTCACAATGAAGATGGGAAAAGCTTAGCAACTCAAAACAAAGCAAGTGCAGAGGCACAAGACACGGACAAGAGACACACAGCAGTCATGAGCACGTGCTGAGGAGGACAACCATTCCCACTGGCCTGTTACTCTGCAGACCAAGGACAGGCTGGCGATCAAATCAAAGTCCTTGTTTGAGGGGAACTAGGTCCTGGGGCAAGAGAAGCAGCATGAGGGATGTGCGCACACACACATCCGAAACCCAGGTGAAGGGCAAGTGGGCTGGCACTGCTGCAGGACAAGGTCAAAAAGAGGAGCTGCACCAGAAACAGGACTCAGGCCTCGAGGCTCCTAGGTGGCTGCTGGAAAATGTAAAAGCTGGAGGCAGTTTTAACTGGAATAAAACATTCTGGCCGTCACAAGGTTATCAGGCCATGTGCTAAATGCTAATTCAGAGCCATCACTTGTGGAAGAAAACATTTTTTTTTTTCCTTTATGGTCAGATAAAACTCAGTCTATCTTTTTTTTTTTTTTTTTACTTCCCTAGAGCATCCAAAGAAAAGACTTAAAATCTGAACATTATCTATTTTTTAAAATATGGTTTATTTTCTTACTGGGATTACAGAAGCTTAATCTTTATGTGTATACATTTTAGAGTTTAAATTCTTTCACATTTATTTTATTTTGTGTGTGTGTGAGCGAGGGAGGGAGAGAGAGAGGAGATTGTGATGTGACGGTATTCTTGTGGAGGTCAGAGGACATCTTGTATGAGTGGGTCCCCAGGGGTTGAACACAGTTCATCAGGCTTGGCAGCAAGCATTCTTGCCTGCCAAGTCATCTTGCTGGTCCAACTGCAAATTATTACTTTTTGAACTTTTAAATAGAAATTAGGATTTTTGATTTAAAATAATTGTGGTCTGGTCACTCTATAAAACAGTTTACTATTTAATAAATCATGACCCAAAATGAGGTAAATAGCCAGGGCCCACTTACTACAAATTTAAGCAGGCAAGTATCAGGTTGCTTGGGCAGTCTGGCAGACAACTAGGTCCACAACGAAGAACTCTGTTAGCTGTTCTGGGCCTCCAGGGCAACTAGGGTGGCCAAATGGATGGAAAGGTAAATTAGATGTCCTCCTTTCTGGCTGAGGCTGTTTCTCCAGTGCAGAAGCCCACCCCAAACTTGATCCTCCAGTGTGACTCATCCTCAGGCCTGGGAACTGTTCCACATGTATCTGAATGACAGAACAGTTACTGTGTGGGACGGAGCCTAGCATCCTTTCTCAACAGGGCAGTTTGTTTCAGAATCAAGGGTAATTTGCTAACCTATTTGCCCAAATCCTGTGTTGTCTGCCACAGTAAAATGACACCCCTTTACAGCCACTATTGTAGAGGCACCCCCATCTCCAGGCACTGAAGATAGTTCTCTTTCTAGCTGGAGCTCCTTGACACTCAGTTGCATTTCTGGCTTTCCGAGGACTAGTTTTTTGCTCTCACGCTTATCTGGAATCCTTGATTTTTCAAGCTGGAGGGCACCTTTAATATCACTTGACCCAGAATTTTCAATTTTCCCATGGAGACTAGGCCAGAGAGGGAGCTGTGATTTGCCTGAGCTCTTACAGTTGACTGGCAGTCGAGCAGGATATAAGCTACCCAACTTCCACGCCATTAACTTTTCTATTATAACACCCTGCCTTGCAGCAGGGCTGAGAAAATAAAAAACCAAACCAAACTCCTTGGAACCTGAAACTATCTGTCAAACTACAGCAATCTGAGGATTCAAACTTATACTACACACTGGAAAGAAGCTGGGGTGGGCTGTGGTTGGGTTTATTTTGAGATAAAATCAAAGGGGCAAGTTTTTGCCTATTGAACCATGTGCTCCTCCATCCCAAGTTTTAGTTCTCCCCATTTCATAGCCTTTTTGGTCAATTCTGGTTGACCGTGTTCTGAAGAATTTAGGGGAAGGCTGTCCACCAGAGCAGCAAATACTCACTGTTTACGGTACCTGCTAGTGCATTAATATTATTCAATCCGACAGTGGCTCCAGCCAATCCTTGGAGAGTTCCAAGAGAGGTCAAGGAATTCATGGCTGCACCAGCAGTAGAATTGGGGGTTGAAGCAGCCACTGCAAAAGAGAGAAAGGGAGAGAGAAAGCACAGATGAGAGCCAGCAAGAATGGAAAGAAACCTGCTGTCACTCACTATACAGGCTAGCCGTGGAGTCACTTAAACACCACAGACCTGTGATTTTTCCTTAAACTTTTTCTGTAAAGATAAATGGAACTGTACATGTAAGGCCTTTGGCACTTAGGGTTGGTAACTGAAGAGGTCACATGATAGGTTGGGTTTCCAGCTCACTGTTCCTCAGCCTCATTGAGCAAGGCCTTGATTTCAGTCTTCACCCTAGCTATGGTCCACCTCCATCTGTTTACCAGCATAAAGAGTATGCTGCTTGCAATTGCCTAGGAAAAAATTGTGAATGACAACCCTGCAAGTCTAGATTATACTCTCAAATTTATACTTTGTGCTCTTTTGTTCACCAAACCTTTAACTGTATCTAAAATGCTCTTAGATTTATAGTCACTGTATGTTACATTATAAATTTACATTTCCAGAAGCATCAGTATGGTCATTGCAATAATCAGTTGCTATTCAAATTTTTAAAATCCCTTAAGTTTCTGTGAACATACTAGTTTCATTTCCTTTCTGTAAATGTGCTAATAATTCTAAGACCATAGATTGAATTAAATATATTGTTCAACTCTGACTGCTGTTTAGTTTTTAAAAGGATTTGTTTTTACTGCTTATTTATTTATATGCTTATGTAAGTATAGGTGCATATGTATGTTGGTACCTGCTGGGACCTGAAGAGGGAGTTAGATCCTTTGGAGCTAGAGTTACAAGCATTTGTGACCCACCTAACGTGGGTACTGGTATTCAAAGCCCAGTCCTCATGTTAGAGCACTGAAGACTCTTACCTGCTGAGTCATTTCCAGCCTGATTCCTACTTTTGGTCCTTGGTTTAACTACATTTTATGACTTTTGAATGAGAGCTTTAAAAATATTTAATATTTGTGAAAAATTATTTCTGGAAATATTTGCAGTCTGGGTTGAAGATGGTCTTTTCAGGGATGATTTCCATGTGATTACATAAGGTGTTAGAGGAAAAGACAAACTAGAGACCTTTCCAAAACGCTTGAGTGTTTTGAACGAGCACCCATGTAAAGCTGATGCGAAGGCCTGTTCACTACTCTAAGTTCTCAGAGGTAAGTATCTCCGAGAAGGGCTCTTCTCAGCACAGAGTTCATCTCACACTGACAGTTCAGCCTTTGGGGTTCCAGAGGTGTACTGAGATGGCCTCCTACC
Organism: Microtus ochrogaster; assembly: GCF_000317375.1. Taxonomy (NCBI): domain Eukaryota; kingdom Metazoa; phylum Chordata; class Mammalia; order Rodentia; family Cricetidae; genus Microtus; species Microtus ochrogaster. The sequence continues at coordinate 24,052,087 of NC_022018.1, forward strand.
AGATACCTCAGGCAGGCTATAAACTTCTTGTATTCTTTATGCACCAGGAGCCTTTGAAACTTTATACTCAAGTTTTTCTAATTCACCAAATGCCCCTAATGTGGAAGCTTCTTTCATTGTGTTACTTCCTGGGTTTGCCCTTTTATTTAACCACTCATTCCTAAGCTTTCTAGTAATTTACTATTTAGTGATGTGATTAAAAACAATATCTTAGTAGACATGGTAGTTTTTTTCTCTTCCAGTGGGAATTCTTTCTGATGACTGAGTTCTTCTAAATTATAACTATTTGCGCATTTCCCTTGGGCTTTATCTGGTGGTATCGTACATGTAAAAGCAGATGAGGTGGAAAAACTATTTGTGGTACACGTTTGGATTCTAAACCAGCAAAGTACTGAAAAACAGAACAAAGCTCGAGTCTCAGTGGCATGAGTGAAGAACCGAGAGGCAATGTAAGGACCTGTGGGCCCTCTCCTTGGTGAAGTGAATGGAACTAGTGACAATCACAAAATGCAACAGTTACTACCTCTAGAAAGTGTCCTAACAAAAGAAGAACTCTATTTCCCCCTCCCTAGGAAAATGTATAAATCTCCATAAGAACTGACGAGTCTACAATAGGTTTCCTTCCCTGGGTGTCTCAGTATCACACCCCTGAAGGTGAGTTTAATAGAAGCTTGCCTGAGACCTAGGAAGTGGGGCTCCCTTCCTCACAAGTCCAAACCTAGTACCACGGTTCCTTCAGGGAAGAGAAGACTTCGCTCTTTCTAATTACCCCATTCTCTTCCTCTCTGTTTTGTATTGTACAAATTATATTCCAAGTCATGAAGAATGGAGGCCTTTTCCCTAAACAACTTGCTGGGAGAAATCAGGCTTCATTTACTTCCACACCACCAAATATATAGGCTAGAAGTCTGCTAGAAAAGGCAACTTAAGAAGAGTGTAACCTTCCTTGCACAGAAACTCTTCTTAAGAGCAGAGGTGCCACTTGAAGAAAATCAAAGCCAATGCTCCCATACCAGCTTTGAAACAATGAGACAGAGTTTCTGTCTAGAATGTGAGACAGGGTAAGAACACAGGTTCCTTTAAAGGGGACACATTTATTTGAAAGAGATGGGAAAATGTAAGCTATTGTAAACACAAATTTAGGAGTAGGCTGATAGTTCATAGCTGGTGAAGCAGTCAGAAAGACTGCTAGGGGATGTCTTCCTGTGGTCAGGGCTTGCCTCATGGCCTAGTTCAAAGATGACCCCTACAATGGCCAGGCTTTAATCAGATCAGACTTTGGCGTCTATGAGCAAAAAACCCTAGAAATGTGTTAAGGCTAACACTGGGTATGATGACAACAGAGAGATTTCAACTAGAGATCTAACATCAGGCAAAGAAGCAACAGAGGAGAAACATTCAAAGAAAGAAAGAAAAACTGTCACTCATAGCCCAAGGTTATACCTTTTGAGTAATGATATCAAGGGCACTATGTCAGAGCAATATTCTTTACTACACTAATCTTGCTAAGTTGCTAAGCAAATAAACAATGAAGAAGCCATTCTGGGAGTGAATGAGGAGAACCAGGACCAGATTTGCTTTATCTAAAATGCTCAGTTGTTAAAAAAAAAACATCATAATAAATGCCAAGAAATAAGATGTGATCCATATAGAGTAGACAACAGGGACCCAGATATTAGGACTTAGCAGGTGGAGAAATCAAAGAAGGTATTAAAAAGATACTCAACTAAAGGAAATCCTGCTTAAAGAATGGAAGAAAGGCATGACTTATTTATAAATACAAATATTCAGAAGAACAGAGAGGAAAAGAAAAATAAAAAGTAAACACAACATTAAAAGAATGTGGTACATAGTTGAACACACCAACATATATGTAAAGCATTAGGCAAAGGGTGATAGAGACTAGAAAAACGTTCCTTAGGAAGGTAAAAAAGACAAGATCTCCTGAGTAAATTGGGAGCGCGAGAGTCACAGAAGAAGGTAGAAAGGGAGAGAGGAAAGGAAGGAAGAGGAGTGGAGAAAAATGTACAGCTCAATAAAAAGAAGAAAAAATGTTCCAAAGCATGATGACTAATGATTTCCCAATTTTGATTACAGACATTGACACATTCAAGAAAATGAACCAATTCTAAGTATGATAAACTACTATGTCACAAAGAGATCCAGATATATGAAAATACAGATGTTGAAGGTCAATGAGCTAGAGGTATTTCTAAAAGCAGCAAAAGAAAAAAAAAACATCATACAAGGGATTCAGGTAAGATGCACAGTTTACTTCTCAGCAGAGTCGATGCATTTACTACAGGACATACTCAGTGACAGGGAAACACTAAGTGCCAACTACAATTATATTCAGAAAAAGTATCTTCCAAAAATGGGAGAAACAACTTCCATATTAAAAAGAATCAAACAACAAAATAAAACCATTACTTCATAGGTATCAGATCTGCCTTGTAAGAAATATTAAAGTTCTTTAGATTTATAACAAGAGATTTTAGACAGGTATCAACACACATACATAGTGTAAGTAATTACATATTAGAAAGTATAATAGTTTTTAACTCTCATCTCAAATAAGTTGACTAAAATGTATATAACAGCATAATTAGGTATGCCATATAAGAAATGTATTATATTTGAGAATATTCAAACAAAGGAGGAGGATGTAGGAAAATTCTATCAGAACAAGAAATGAAGATCTTGAGAATGAAGAGAACTAGAAATTGTAAGTAAGGTTATAAATACCCTATAAATATTAAGATTTACTACTTGCTCTCCTTTATTCAGTTTCTTTGAAAGATGTAAGATTACATAAAGTAATTATAGTATGTTGCTAGGTTTTTAACATACTGTTTATATGAAAGGCTAGAAAGGAAGGGATTATATAGAAGGAACATTTTTTTTATCTTACTGAAATTAACACAATAAATCAGAAGTATGTTCTAATAATTTAAAATAATCATTAAAATAAGATAATAAAATTCAAAAGATCAGTAAAGAAATTAACATTTTGTATTAGTAAACATTCACTTAATATATAAAAGGAGAGAAATAGGCATGTGACAAAAAAGCAAAAGCAAAAGGACACACCCAATTCAATCTTATTTATAGAAGTATTAACATGGAAAGGTAGTACGGCCAGACTGCACTTAACAAAAATCCTCAGCTGAGATTTAACTATGCTAAGTAAGGAGGTGCACTTAAGATTCAGAAACAACCTGTAAAATACCTATTCTCCTTGACTTCCAACAGAACAATGAGCGCATTCAATATGGGAAATATCCTAGGTTGGAAATGTATTTGCTACACCATCCTACTGAACATTCCAATTCAGTAACACAGTAAGAGGCCTGATGTTTCTCCTTGTGACTAGGAGACTGACTGGCCCTGTCATTCACTGCTGCTGCCCACATGGGAAACACTGAACCCACATATCAGTAGCTCAGGAGAAGATCACAGTTCAAACTTTGAAGTATAGCTTCCACTAACACATATTGCTTTTATTCCATTCTAAAGCGAAAAAACCAGAAGTGGACCCATAAGTCTGTTGAAGGACAGAAAATACATATCTTGCCAACAGCAGCTATAAGAAGATATATTGGCTAGACAATAAGAGACTAATACAGGACAACTCTGAAGAGAACAGCATTGGCCTACTCTCTTGCATTTCATCAGGGTCAAAGAAAATGAGAAGAAATTTGTCCTGATGATCGTGGCCAGTACAGTAACTCAAGTGCCTAGCGGAAGACTGATTTTACTTAAGCTTGAGCTTTCTCTCCTTTCTTCACACTCCTCAGAGCAAAGAGAAGGGAATGGAAAATAGGCTGAAGTGGGGGATAATCCTCACACAGCCCAGGAAATGAACAGAAACCAAAGCTGGAGGAGCTATGGAGGGGAGGAAATCTAGGCCCTCAGTCATCTGGCAGATGTGTAGCTACTGTTCATATCAGAGACCTTACACTTGGCTGCCAATAACACCAACTGAAAGAAACAAGGGTCTGAAAACCATAGTCAAGCTGCAAAGACTTCATGTGCAAACTGTTCTCCCAAGCTTTGCTTGTTTTCATCATTTTGACATTAACAACAACAACAAAAAGAAAACGGAAAGAAAAAAGAAGACAGCTCAGTGTCACTGTAATGATTGCTTACCCTTGGTTCTTCATCATGTATTAAGTGAAAGATGAAATGAAGGGATGATTATCTAGGATACATTTCACACAACCACAAAGAAGAGAAGTTGTTTCCTCCCTACTTTTCAGTCTAAACACCTATGATGATTAATCTTGATGGCCAATTTGGCAGGATTTAGGATCACTATGGAAACAAACCTTTGAGCCTGTCTTTGAGGATTTCCTGGGTCAGGGTAACCGAGGTGCGAACACACACCCTAAAGTGTACAGTGCTGGACGGAAAAAAAAGAGCAAATAAGCTGAGCATCAGCATGCATCCTCCTCAGCTTCCTGGCGGCAGACGCAGCGCAACCAGCTGCCTCACGCTCCTGCACCGCGACCAGCTGCCTCACGCTCCTGCACCGCGACTTTCTTTGCCATTTCGGATTAGAGCCTCGAACTGTGAGCCTAAACCATATTTCCCTTACTTAAGTTGCTTTTGTAAGGTATTTTGTCTCAACAAGACAAGTAACTAATAAAATCATCTTTAATTGTTGATGACATCATGGCTATATTTTTATTTCTGCTCAGTGGCCCATCTCCTCCACCTTATGAAGAAATCAGAGGGTGTCACGTGTCATGCTGAGTTTGCCCACTGTCTGAGATCAAATATAGAGGACTACAACACAGAAGAAAGTCACATCAGCAGCTTACTTCACCTTAGAGGTTCACTCAGTGGCAAGAGAAAGAATGACTTTGAAACTGGCAGATTCCACGGTTCATGAATGACTTTAGGGGGTCCTTTAGGCCTGAGAGGTGAGCCTGAGGAGAAAGGAGTAACAAATTTCCTCTCCTTGTCTTGTGTATACAATCCACAGATCTCCTGGTAAGTGGTAAGTCTTTCTAGAGAGAAAATCATGAGAGACACATGTGGTGCTCCAGTGTCAAACAAGCCTGTGTTTACTGAATATGGGTGGTGGTGAAACAGCCCTGGAGCCACAGAACCTTCTGTCCTGAACAGTAAACAGGTGCTGCCATAGTCTGTTCGCGCCTTTTCTACTTAATTTAAACCACCTGGGACTGATTATAGTAAGCAGATTGAACACAGTTTCACACCTCTTATTGTACTACTTCTGGAAAGGCAAAGAAGATGCACAGAGTAGAATTAAGTATGAAAACGTGAGAAGTTACCTGCATGAAGTGTTTAACAGTGAGAGGGCTCCATGTATGCTGTACCATTGGCCAATACTTTAAAAATCTGCCCTAACTTTAGTTGCAAAGAGATCTTTCTATTGCCTATGGAGCTGCCTTTAAGAACCTTTGAATTTTAACAATCTGTTTAAATTCAGATTTGTCACAGGGCCAATCTCCGTCAAGCATCAAGCACTTAAAAACTAAATGTTTGGCAGATGCACAATATACGAGAAAGATCCTCAACACAGAAACAAACTAAGGGCATCGACCCACATATTTTCCTATTTTACTGTTGACAGACTAGCCATGTGCTGTCTTGGGTAACTGCTTCTGTCCACCTAAAATTCTCTCCAGTCTTTCCTGGGAGTCACATCTTTCACTTTCTCACAAAAACTATTTGTAAAATGCCAAAAGAGCACTTCAGAAAGGTGTGGTGTGTAAATGTTGGTTCATTTTCCAAGAATGCCTGTTGGTAGGAGGCTGCTTCATTCCATACAAGAGGTTGCAGAGTAACATAAGGAGGAATCCAAATGGGGACCAGCAATGTTTGCTTCACCTTGTTTGTGGTGCCAGTGATAACTTTCATACATGGCATTACCACAGGACATATCTTACCTACCAGCCTACAGATGTTGGGACAAGCTGGCTAACAAGGAAAGAAAATGAAACGTAGTAGACAAGTCTTGTCTTTATTAGCTCATGTGGCAGACACAGTCAGTGCCTTTTGTGAAACTGTATGTAGGGGTAGTATAAAATTTGAGAAGTGAGATAGTCAAAGTCATGCTTACTTTGATATGGTCACAAAATTTCTTTGCTCATCTGACTAGATTTGTTCCTTACTGTAAAAATTCCACAACGAGAAATCCCTAACACCAACCCCAATGCAGGGAACATGATGGCTTGTCTTCAGAGTTTGTCCTGGGTAAACAATATATGTAGGAATTGATTGGCTCAGATGAAAACTATGGGTCACAGGCTGAGTACCTACTCAGGCCTTTGTGATGCAGAGAGATAATTGTGTTAGCAGAGACCCTACCATGGCCCTCAACCAGTGCCAGCTCTGCTTTCCACTCTCTGGCTGCCAATACCAAAGGGTGGCCAGCCTCTCAGAAGTCCTTCCACTGCAGGTAGATCCGTTAGGACAGCCTGAAAACCAGTCAGCCTTTCTTTTCTTTAAGGATGAGAAAGCATAGATGAAGGTGTTGAAGAGACTGACCTAGTTAGCATACAGGAGAGGTGCAGAAGGCAGCTAGAATTCCAGCTGTGTGCAGGGTCACATGACTTTTTCATGCAGATGTAAACAGAAATCTCTCTTTAACCAGTGCAGATATTAAGGTACCAGTCACCACTGTTATGAAAGTGTAATCTGGGGCTGGGGTATAGACCAGAGGTACAGCACATGTTTATTGCGTACAAGGATCTGCGTTCTAATCGCAGCAATGAAGAGTTTAGTTTATTTTCTTTCAAAGGTGATTTGTGCCTGTTTTCCTTTTCTAAGTTTTCCAGAGAGAAAAGGACCATAATTTTTCTTCCCATCATCATTTTCACTTGGCTTATGGGGAAAGAGTGACTTCTTAGAACGGAGAGAATGGCAAGACCATTCATTCACTGACTACAATCACAAGGGTATTGAGCTGAAACAAAATGCCATGGTGCTTTGCTAAAGACCTTCTTGTCTGTCCTCTTTCTATCCTGGGTAGGCAAATAAGCATTGGTTCTAAAAGAGATATGCTTCAAGAAAGAGACAGGCAGAACAACACTCTCTCCTGAGATGTCCAAGTTTTAATTCCCTGAACCTGTGAACATGCTAGGCTGCATGATAAAGATGAACTAAAGATTCAATTAAAGTTGTTAGTTGGTTGATACCAAAATGGGTATACTTTCCAGACTGTCTATTATCCTAGTGGGCTCATAGAAGTGGAAGTGAGAACTGGAAAACTCCAGGAATATGGTAGTATAGGAGGATTTGACCCAAGGTCCCTGGGTCTGAAGATAGAGACAGGCCAGGAGTTGGAAAGGGAATGAAATGTGACCCCCTCTATCACATCTGGAGGGAATGCAACTCGCTGATACTCTGATGTCAGTCCAGTGATTGTGCTGGATTATTTATCTGTAGAACTTCAACATAATATATGTTTGAAGCAACTGTACTTGTGGTAATTAGTAACAAAAATAGAAAACTCATTTTCACCAGGAACAACACTAATAATGATGACAGCTAATATTTTTTTGAGTGCATACCAGGTGCTAGACATTATGAATGATGGAACTAGGATTTACAGGCAGCTCGTTAACTATAGAGGCTTAACACTATGTTGACACTGAACTTAAAATGCTATTTTGTGTTTTGGATGAACCTTGTGGGTACCGCAGAGATTGACTTATGGAGGCAATAAGTTTGCTTGTGGAGCCTATATCCACCTTTAATAATTTTGGCTCTGTGGCTTCCAATCTGTAAGATATTAGGCAATCTAATTTAACTGAGCTTAGCATTAATTCCCAAAGAAGAAATGTAATTTGTCTCTGAGAGAGGGCAAGAAAATCGTGGCACTGGTGTTTGCTATATAGCAGGATGTGAATTTGTTGGGAAACCTTTGGCCATCTGCCCTTAAGAGAAATTCGCCATTTCATCATTTTGCAACACCTAAAGATTCAACGCTGCCCCACCCCTTGGTAACTGGATCAACAATGACAAACTGTAGCTTTTACTGCTGCTAAGTTATATATCAAGAACCGTGTGTGTGTGTGTGTGTGTGTGTGTGTGTGTAGTTTTGAGAACATCCAGAAATGATCAGAGATGAAAGTTAAAAAAAAAACCAAGAAAAGTTTAAACATGTAATATTTAGTTTACAAAGAGAAAACCAAATCTATGACATGATTTCTAATTGGTCTTAATAATAAAACCTGAAGTCAGATATAGGAAGTAATGCTGAAAAATCAGAGAAGTAGAGCGGTCAGCCACCAGTTCTTAACCTCTACTGAATCCTCAGACCAAAGGTTGATCCTGTCCCTATGACTCCTCAGACTGAATGCACTTGAGATCCTGTCTCCTCCTGCCTTAATTTCCTGCCTCTACTTCCTCAGTGCTGAGATTAAAGGTGTGAGCCACCACTGCCACCTGGCTGTTTCTCTTTCAGACAGATTCAATTTCATGTAGCCCAGGGTGGTCTTGAACTCCTGATCTTCCTCTTAAGTGCTGGGATTAAAGGTGTGAGCCACCACTGCCTGGCCTCTATGGTTACGTAGTGGCTTAGCTCTGCCCTCTGATCTTCAGGCAAGCTTTATTTGTTATAGCACAAACAAAACATCACCACATCAGTCTTAGGTTCTGACATCAAAAAGGTACTCTTTGTAGTTCGAGAGATTAAAATTAGAATCAGGGGACAGCAGATTTCAGGTTAATATGAAGGAGACTCATCTGAAAATAGATGATTTCTAAGGTGAGGGAAACTGGCCCAGAGGCATAATTGCCTTCACTTGAGAAATCTATGAATGCAGGGACCTGGATAGTTCTGTCCGAAGGGCTTGCTGCAAACCTTGGAGCTAGCCTTGGCAGCCTCAATCAGCTCCTCAAAATGCTTTTGTGTTTACTAGCTCCAAACATGGTTGCCATCTCCAGAATGAGCACTCCAATGAGGTAGAATTCTCACAACTCAGGCTAAACTTTAGGGAAGTTTCCAATTTCACTTCCCATAACATAATATAGCTCTATTTAGACAGTACTAAAGGTATCTATGTAACTTATGACCCGTTATGCTTGCCCTATTTGTAGTTTCTGTCTTCTAAGGGATATTTCCTAGTGCATGCCACTCCGATTCTAAATGAACAACCATAAAGGCCGAAACCCAGAAGCCAGTGTTGCTGAGTTGCTGAGATGTTATCTGGGTCCTCTGGTCAGAGCTGACCTGTTTTTTCTTTTTTAAAAAGGTAGTTAGGATTTCCCACATCTCAGATTCAGGAGATTCTTGGGCTCACTTTGATTCACTAAACACTATAGTTGCTGGGAAGAGCTCTCAGAAATCTGATTTTAGAAAGTCATCTTTATTTTTGCATGAGCCATTGATTGGGAACCACTGGTCTCAGGAATTTCTGATATAATTCTATAAATTTCCCTTAGAACTGTGAAGGTTAATGGAGAGAGGTTAGGTCTGGTTTATGACAGGAAAGTACAGCTGGAAAATCAAAAGTTAAAAAAAAAACTGTAATAACAAAGCCAGGTGATGGTGGCACGCACCTTTAATCCCAGCACTTGGAAGGCAGAGGCAGGTGGAGCTGTGATTGAGTCTAGCCTGGTCTACAGAGCAAGTTCCAGGGTAGCAGAGGTTACACAGAGAAACCCCATCTCAAAAACCAAAACCAACCAAACAAAATCTATAATAGGTGTGGTTTCTGTTCTATATATTAAAAAAATCCCACCAGAAGGCAAGCCTATTAAAGAATAGGGATTTTTACCTGTTTTAGTTTCCTATAACCTCAAGAGTAATGACACACAGTAGGTACTAAGAGTGATGACACACAGTAGGTACTAAGCACATGCTGAAAGAATGAATGGAAGGCTGAGGCAGGGGATAGGACAGGCTCATCTTAGTCTTCTTACAGGAAAGCTGATCTGCAGACCTGAGTGAAGCACTCACTTCTCTTTAGGTTGTGGCCTTACTGAAGCTGTGGTGAAGTGAAGGGCTTACCAACTTACTTTCTGCTATAGGCCAAAGAAAGTAAAGGTATTTAAAACCAGAACGATGAAGCCAGTTACTGCCTTGGTGTCACTACAGCAGGCCAGAGACACTTTCATCCCTGACACAACTCTTGAGAGGAAAGGAATAGATATCCATTCTTGTGTGTAAGCAGGAAGTGGGAGGCCAAAATCCAAGGCCATTTTGTGACTTCACTTGTTCTGCCCCTGAGACCCACTGGGAACAGAGACTTCACTGTTGGTCTCTTCCAATCTATAGATGGTGGGATAGAAGACAGCATTTTTCTTTGGGGAAGTCTGAATGCCGAATGTTAAGGAATGGTCATACTTAATCCTTCTAAAAAGTCAGATCTGCCAAGGAAGGTAGAGAAGTGCCCACTTGGGGTTTGTTGATCGTTCACACCTGCCACTTCTTTACTGAAGAGTTCTTTCTACATCAAGGATCTCCTTTATCTCTGTATTTGCAGGTCATATCTAGTACAACTCTACACCACCTTCACAGGGAACAAAACAGATTTTCTTGTATTGACCCTCTTCCCACATTTTCCAGACAGCAAGAGTTTTCTTTTAAGCTAGATAAAACAGTATTAATAGAAAGGAGCAAGAATTGCCTTCAGTGCATTGATTAACCACTTTCCACAGAATAATTAGATAGTGAAAGCACAGTGTCTTTGTGGTTTAGGAAACAAAACAATTATAAACACGGAGAAAATATCTACTAAATGTAAGACACTGGAGCCTGTGGTTGCTGTTTTGTCTCCAATCAGTTGTATGCTGAATTCCAACAGTGCAGGAAAATAATGAGAGGGGCAGAATAGTTAAGAAATAACATAGGTGCTACCATTATTAGCTAATCACAACCCTAGGCCATTGATGAAATACTGCCTCCTCTCCCGTGGGGCCTAATTATTCTCCAATAACCACACCTTTTATTTTACTTCTGAAAAGTAAAGAGAGAGGGAGAGAGAGAGAGGGGGGAGGGGCAGGCTGATGGGGGAGGAGGAGGAAATCATGCTATACAACAGCATAAAAGGTTTTGAGTCTGTCTTCTCATTACTGGACAATCTGTGGTGGCATGTGTTTTACCCATGTACATTGGTACCACTTCATGTCCATTCACTGGGAAGTATATACAGCTTGGTGCTGCACTGCAGAGGGATGCTCTAGAAGACCAGAGGGAAATTCAGTCTCAGGACTTGATTGTGAGTTGAAATTACTTTTCAATTTTTTTATTTCGAGAGCCAAAATTTTGGAAGAGGGGAAACTGATGTGGATGAAAACCATACTTTAATATACAACACAGTCTCACTGCTTTCATCACTTTAATTTTCATTTTAAATGCCTTCTAGAACTTTCACTAGTTTATTTGAAAAACAACCCTATTATAGTAATTGTCAATAAACCAGGTATTATCCTTGGTATCTTTTTCAGTCCTATAAAGACATACCAAAGTATGAAAATAGCCTTTGAGGCCTCGAATTTGAAAGAATCAATTAATATAACTTTATCACATGTGGATCTGTGTGATAAGAATGGAGCAGAAAAAAAAAGAGAACACTGACACTTCAATATTTTGCTCATGATTTATCAAAATAAAAAGGACTAAGCCTGCTGTGGTGGGGCATGCCACATGACAGCACCTGGGAAGCACAGAGAGGCAAATGTAGCTGCATCTCTGGGAGTTCAAGTCCAGCCTGGGTTAACAGCATGTTCCAAGACGTACAGGGATGCACAGTGAGAGCCTGTCTTTTAAAGAGTCTGTATCTTCTTAGCTGCCCCAGACAAACATGCACTTTACAAATGGTCACAATACAGACTGAGAATGAGGTTGACAACTACTGATTGACCAGGTGAGAAGACAGAAACACGCAGATCCAGAAGTACAGATCCTGGTTCCCACAAACCCTTGTTTCCTAGTCTGTCACGGTCTAAAATAACTGTCTCAACACCTTCAGAAAAACGATCCTTTAGCCTATGGCTCCTTTTCAGGATTATGGGCGAGGTATCTGGATAGACGACCATGAAGACATTTTGCCCCTATAAAATATGGTGTAGGCGGGCTGGAGAGATGGCTCAG
>NC_022018.1:24065374-24066456 GCF_000317375.1 Microtus ochrogaster
ATCTAAATTCTACCCTATCAGAGGGCCAAGCAGTTTTCTTTATTACTTAACCAATGAAAGCAACAGATAAGATACAACACCCACCTCCATCAAATCTTTACTGCTTTTTAACTTCTACTCTGGATAGGAATCTATCTTGTTTCTAGACCCAGATACTTAATATTTTCAATCTAGATGTGCAATAAGTACTTTTCAGCTCCAGCTTCTGGAATGTTCCCAATTCTGCTGAGTTTTCCCTCATGTCTCAGAGCTCTTTTAAATCCATGGTTAGCAGAGTTAGTTAAGCAAGACACTGCGTAGTCATCACTGTCAGACTTACTGGGGAACTGTTGGTCCCATTTTTCATCTTGGATGAGTCCGTCCCACAACCCATACTGCGGTACTAGGACTTGTTCAGAGGAACTTATGTATACTAAGCAAGTGCTGTACATAGGGCAGCATCCTCAGCTCTGTTTTATTTTCCATTTTAAGACAGCCTTCTAAGTTGACTAGGTTAGCCTTGAACTTGTAATCCTTCTGCCTCAGTTTTCCAGATAGCTGAGATATACTGCCCTATGCCAAAAGGCCTGGCTATGAATGCATTTCCCCCAATACCTGTTACTTTGGAAAGCGCACCAGCAGAAAAGGGGAAGGACTTCAAGTATAGTTCCTAAAAACAGACTTTGGAAGTAGATGTGAAAATGGGAAAGGCATTTATAAGGTATAAACCAGGCCAACAAATCAAGGCAGTATCTCTAACACACTTGGCTGGGTTGCTGTACTGAACCAGTGAGCCCAGGTTCTGTCATCAGCCTCTGAGTTTCTGAGGGTTTCCAGAGGTAAGTCCTGTTCAGCTAGGTGGACAGTACCGGGCAGAATGGACAGGCTGCCATCTATTCTTTGGAAGGACATCTTGGTGGCCAGTTATAAAACTGTACACACTTCATTTCTTTGTTTAGAGAGTATACTCCATTTATTCAGCATCTATTTCGTGTTCTGCCTTTCACCTTGTGAACTAGGTACCTGGGAAAGATAGAATGGCAGGAACTGGGGAACGTTAGCAGAGAGGTTCCTGTGTGCGGTTAGCATGAGGACTGACTCTC
>NC_022018.1:24066556-24067295 GCF_000317375.1 Microtus ochrogaster
ACTGCCCTACATTTGGAAAACAGGGATGTGGGCTTGACTGGGTCAGGATCAACAAGGTTGTGTTTTTGCAAGTAGTCAACACAGAACACACATTAGTGTGTTGTTTGCACAAAATATCAAACTGACTCTGGACAGGCCTTAGTACCTGATCTTTGATAATAAAACCCATCCAGACATGGCTGTCCCACTCTGTTTCATCTGGTAGCACTGTTTTGTCTTTGGTAAGGAGAGGTTAGTCGTCAAAGCTTGTACTTTAGGTATTGTGAGACGTTTCCTGCCAGCTGGATACTGAGGCACAAAAGGGGATAGGGAAGAACCACACTAGCATTTACGTTCACATTCTAGCCCTGTCAGGAAGACTGCAGAAATGTTTGTTTTCCCAAGGATACATATGTACTATGTGTATATACGCATATAAACACCTGTGTATCAAACCTCAGTATTTCAGGGAGGAAAGTAAGACAATTCCATTCTGTAGGTGAGGAAATGAAATGATTAGCTCCACTGACTCTTGCTAAGATGTCAGCGTTCTCTGGAAAAACAAAAGCACTTCCTCCATACAATCTTTGTTGTAATATGGAGCGGCGGGCTGCGTCCCGCCACCCGGCCGCCTGCACAGCTAGCTTTACCGGAAATAATTACACGGACACTGTATTCTTTTAAACACTGCTTGGACCATTAGCTTTAGCCTCTTACTGGCTAGCTCTCATATCTTGCTTTAACCCATTTCTAATAATGT
>NC_022018.1:24068350-24118057 GCF_000317375.1 Microtus ochrogaster
TTGTGAACTAGGTACCTGGGAAAGATAGAATGGCAGGAACTGGGGAACGTTAGCAGAGAGGTTCCTGTGTGCGGTCAGCAGGAGGACTGACTCTCCCAAAGACTGTCCTGTGGTGGTCACAGCCCTCCAATACGCCTTCTGTTTCTCACTTCACAGTCACTTCCTTTGCTTCTTTTGTTCTGAATACCTTTTCCTGAGACAGGGTTTCTCTCTGTAGCTTTGGAGCCTGTCCTGGAACTCACTCTGTAGATCAGGCTGGCCTTGAACTCATAGAGATCCGCCCGTCTCTGCCTCTCAAGTACTGGGAATAAAAGCACGTGCCACCATTCCCAGCTCTGGATACTTTTCTTCAGTCTAGAATAAATGTTTGTTTTGTCCATCTTAAAAACTCCTCCTTAGCAATGATAATAACTTTTATAGACTTTAAGAATTGCTTATTTTTTTAAAATTATATTTATTTATTTATTTTTGGTTTATTGAGACAGGGCTTCTTTGTAGCTCTGGGGCCTGTCCTGAAACTTGCTTTGTAGACCAGGCTGGCCTCAAACTCAGAGATCTGCTTGCCTCTGCCTCTCGAGTGCTGGGATTAAAGGAGTGTGCCATCAACACCCGGATAAAATTATTTTTAATTATGTGTATGTGTATATATGTTGATGTATGCACATATGAAAGTAAGTACCTAGAGAAGCCAGTAACATTTCATCCCCTGGAACTGGATGGCTGTCAGTGGCTTAATGTGGGTGTCAGTAACCCAACTCAGGTTCTTTGTTAGAGAACTATGTGCTTTTAAATGCTGATCCATCTCTCCACAGTTCAAAAAGTTGTCTGTAATTCCAGTCTTTAAGTCTGTCTCTGCCTATGGAACAGGCCTCTGCTTTGCCACTGTAGATGACTGCTCTACAGAGAAGCAGCCGTGTAAATGTCAATGTCACCATCATGTCACTGCTCTCACCTTTTCCAGTCCTGTTCTGCGTGGCCTTCTTGAGACTCTTGTGTACTCTTGCTCCGTCTGTCTATCCCACAAGTACAGAAACTAAAGATGTACAGACAGACCTCTGTTTTCTTTCATGCTACTATCATGACTTCCTTTAAGCTGAAGTTAGCAGCTTGTCCTGTAGCTGATTTTCAATTCACTCTTCTAGCTGTGAGCATGAGCTAGTCAACTTCTGTTTGATATATTCCAGCAAGGTTCACTAACAGGCTTTAGATTATCATGTGCCAAATGCATCTCACACTGTAGGTTTCCTTCCCCTAAAACACCTCTCTTCTAGTGCAGGCACTGCTCTCTAAAGCTGAACATGCTAAAGTCATCTCTTATTCTCTTTTGTTCTTCACATCAAATTGGTACCTAAGCCTAATGACTGCAATCGGAGGGCTGAAGTCCACACATGGATGACTCTCCAGCGCTGTAACAACAAGTTCTGGCTCTAAGCTCTAGTTTCCAGGGACCTCCACAGTTATTGTTTTCTGTATATCTCGTACTTTGAAATAAATGAGAAGATCCATTTGCTCATCAGATAATTTTACAGACATACACATTCATATTTGATGTATTTTTTTTTACTCTATTTTGACTTGAAAAAACTTCTACTAATTATTAAGATTTTGGCTTTAGTACCAACTTATCCATGGATATCCTTCTCATTTCCTCAGGACAGAATACTTCCTGTCACTGATAGCAGGCACTTTAACTATCTGACTGCTCTACAACTAGATTATATAGGTTGAGGTGTTTTGCTTATTTTTCTATGTGTCTTGTGGTATGTAATTAATAAGGAGTTCATGAGCTGGGTGCTGGTGGCACACACACACCTTTAATCCCAGCACCCAAGAGGCAGAGACAGGCAGATCTCTGTGAGTTTGAGGCCAACCTGGTCTACAAAGCAAGTTCCAGGAACAGCCAGAGCTACACAAGATACCCATCGTAAATAACAAAAAAACAAAACAAAGAGCTCATGAATCCACATATAAAATGAAAATTTTATTTTTTTTTTCTTAAAAAATTTGTTTGGCTGGTATGAGTGAAGTTCTTGGCTCAATCCCCATTACTTCCAGGGAAAAAGGTTGTCTCACAGAACTTTAGGGCTGGGCTATAGCATTTGCTTAGCATGTGTGAGGTCATTGGTTCCAAAAGTTTCTCATGTTTTTTTAAAATAGACATTAGGTATGACTAGAACCATGCTTTGTGTTCTCCCTCCACTGCAGAACACAATCAGGCAATTAATACTTAATACTCTTCACCAGTGATAGGAATGATGCACAGCTGTATTTCACAACAATATAGATACTTCTGCAGAATAAAAATATCGTTAAATGGTTACGATGGTCAGAAATCATACCCTGAGTTCACTCAAATATTACAAGGAGATTGGGTGTGAATTTGATGTATAATATAGAAGACTGTGAAGACTGATGATCAAAAGTCCATCACTTATATCAAGAAAACATCATATTGAGTGAGGTAACCCAGCCAGAAAGACAAATATCATATATACTCACTCCTAAGTGGCTTTTAGACATAAAGCAAAGAAAACCAGCCTACAATTCACAATCCTAGAGAACCTAGACAACAATGAGGACCCTAAGAGAGACATACATGGATCTAATCTACATGGGGAGTAGAAAAAGATATGATCTCCTGAGTAAATTGGGGGCATGGGGACCATGGGAGAGGGTAGAAGGGGAGAGGAGAGGAAATGAGGGGAACAGAGAAAAATGTATAGCTCAATAAAATCAATAAAAAAGAACTAGTTAAAAACAAAAAGTCCATCACTAACACTTATTCAGACAGTAAAAGCAAAAAGCAAACATAAAGAATTAGAGTCAATGTCTGCAAATATTTTTTTTAAATGTGCTCAAAACAACAATGCACCGAGTTATCTCAGGGACTGCTTCTCCTTAGAGTGACAGGGTCCCCGAAACAACAATGCACCGAGTTATCACAAGGACTGCTGTTCCTTAGATTGACAGGGTCTCCAAAACAACAATGCACCGAGTTATCACAGGGACTGCTTTTCCTTAGAGTGACAGGGTCCCCAAAACAGAGGATGGGACATAGGTGCAACCCACTCGAGAAAATCTGAATATGACTCTGTGGTGAGCCTAAATATCTCTATTCCCTTGGCTGTTCAGCTTTATAAAGTGAGCTTTAGTTCAGAACTACGAAGAAGCCTATTCTAGGTTGTAAGCATCACACAAACCTCTGGCATTTGATACTAATGCATTAGAGAATTATCTGTGGGTTTGACTATTTCAGACTCCCTAAATCACTTTCTTTAAAAATTCAAAATTGTTATTATTTTAAATGTGTGAGTGTTTTGCTTGCATGTTTGTTTGTGTACCACGAGTGTGCCTAGTGTCTGTGGAAGTCAGAAGATGTGGGATTCCCCTGGAACTGGAGTTTCAGAGGGTTATGAGTTGTCATGGGGGTGGTAAGAATTGAACTTGGAAGAGCAGCCCGTGTTCTTAACAACTGAAATATTTCTCTCCAGCCCCCACTTACCATTTTCTTGATAAAAAAAATGTAACTTAAAGGTAGTTGCGCATGCATGAGCATGCATGTGTGCACGTGCGCGCGCTCACACACAACCTTTTTGTTCAGAAATACTTGCATGCTTTCCCCTCGCTCGCAGTGCCTGATTCCTGCTGAAGAGATCACCTTTCAGTACAAGAAATTCTAACTACTTGGTTTCAAAAACCTCAGATTTTAAAATGTTAAACAAAAAACACACCCTTGGTTATCATGTAATGCTTCTACTGGCAAGCTACCAACCAGCAGTGAAGGCAGACTCTTTCCTATGGCAAAACCCTTCTGCTTCTAGTTCTTTCTTGTCAAATCTCTAAAGAAGGACAAAAACTCCCAGAGCTCCTGGTTACACTGCACATATAGAAAAACAAACAGCTTAAAGAAGATAAGGAAAACTAAAGGAGGTTCTTTCCTCCCTTCTGTCCAATTTGCAAATTTTAATATTAGGTATTAAAATGTTATGCAATTTTTTTAAAAGAGTAGAAATTATAGTTTATACTTAAAGGCTGCTGAAGTTATTTTACTATGGGAAGCCTTAGCAAATAATGGTTCTCAAAAAGCTAACTGTAGCATATGCAATATATGAGGAAAGACTTTGCTAGCTGTATCTACTAACATGTTAAGTCCTCAAGGGAAGTCCAGGAATGAGGATAGTGGTTTAGAGCACTTGTTGCTCTTGCAGAGATTCCTGGCCCCAAACCATCCACAGTTCCAGCTGCAGGGGAGCTGATCCCATTTTCCTACATCCTAAGGCAGCAGGCAGGTATATGGTACACATGCATACAAAACATTCATATATATAAAATAAAATAAAGGGGAAAAAGGAATTCCAGGCTCAAAATAGATGCTGAGTGAATGAACACTAATCAGGAAATTAAAATAACTATAGTGTCATTTTACTTATAAAAACCTCTTATTGTAATGTTTGATTCCATTGAGTTCCATAATGTCAGGACCAAGAGCAGACGTGCAAACTTTCAGAAAAGCAGCTCAAAAATGTTGAAACTTACAGGAAATGAACCAGTAAAACTTAAGAGGAAATGAGTCAAGAAGTGAATCTCAAATTCTATTTGTAGTAAAAGGGTATGAAGATATTTGACTAGTTCAATCTCACAAGTAAATAGCTCATTTACTAACTGGCTTGTCTTTGCTTACCTAGAACATGTACAAGAATAGCTAAAATAGCTATTCTTTGAGATTTATCTGCTTTGAGATTTAAGCAATGAAAAGCAATAAGTATGAGGGGCCAAAGGTGAGGGTATGAAACTGAGGTATTCTTTATGAGTAAGGGGAACTAATTATGAATTCATTATGAACTAATAAAATGCCCTGTGTAGTATAAGTACATTATAAGTAAAAAGTACTCTAAGCTAAATGGATCTCATTTTCTCTGACCAGCGTAGCATTCCCTTGCTATATGGAATCAGCAATACACATGTAATTAGCAGGTGCTTGCTAAGGCGGATTTCTGTCATCTTTCAAAAGTCTATGTTAGAATAGATAGTTCTGAAAATAAAGTGCTTTTAGTTGATAAACAGTGATTCTATATTCTGTATTATGAAAGAAGAACATCCTGAAACACTTTGTAAGATTCTTGTAAGAAAAAAACCCTACCTTATATAACTTTGTTCTAAGATGCTAGCATTGATTAATTCTCTGCATCCTGTCAGAGTTGACAATCCACATGTAAGGTTCCTCAAATTCCAAGTATTAAGTGGACCTTGTCAACATCACTGTGACTGGGTCAGCATCTCTTCAGAGGTGTATGTATTGTACCAGACTAGAGTGAATGGCTCTTACACAGCAAATGTAGAGTTTTCATTTGGCTATCCATAAAAATCAAAGCATTAGAAAAAACACTTTGGAAGCTAATGTGGTGTTTCAAATGCAAGGAGGGATTATGAACAGAGAAACTGTTTCTAGTATAAGAACAGTGCTTCTCAACCTGCGGGTTGTGATCCCTTGGGGTTGCACATAAGATATTTACATTATGATTCATGACAATAGAAAAACTGTAATTATGGAGTAGCAATGAAATAATTTTATGGTTGTGGTCAGCACAACCTTGAACTGGATTAAAGGGTTACAGCATTAGGAATGTTGAGAACCACCGACAGGAATGTAATGCAGAGGCATATGTCTAAATGACTGTCTTACAAAGGCAGCATGGTGATTGTTACGTGGAGGGATCAGGCATGTACTCTGGCAGCAGAGAAGAAAGCGGTGTGACACTCACAGGATGCTTATCGCATGCTGACACCACTTTCCCTCCTCCTCTGCCATCAAGGTACTCCTTCCTGGAAGTTCCCTATGAACAAACTGCTATAGACTTAGGGCTAGACTTAGTTAAGCATTTGAGTTAGAGTGACAACAATTCTGCATGGAAGGCTTAACTAATGAAGAAATAATTTTCACTGATTATTAAAATGTAAGTACTAGAATATTTGAAACAATTAGAAATCACCACAAAACAATTTACTGCAGTTCAATGTACACAAGTAGTAATTATGATTTTTTTTAAAGCCTCTTTTAAGCTGGCATGATGCTACACATCTTTAATCCCAGCACTCAGGAGGCAGAGGCAGCCAGATCTTGTGAGTTCAAGGCCAGCCTGGTCTACATAACAAGTTCCAGGACGTCCAGATTAATGGGAGATTCTGTCCCAACAATAACAATAACAACAAAAGCCAACTCTGTACCTACATGCAATCTCAAGAACAAGCATCACTGTAAGCAGAAGATAGCTGAGAGCTTTACAGAAAGAATGAGCTAAAGGAAGGAGTCTAGGATTCTAGAAGATAAAGAGCAAGAAGAAAGGTGGAATGGTCAAGCCTGTGTTCGATGAAAAGACATAACTTGGTATGAGTGTTGGCTGCCCAGAGGCAGTGCCTTTCTGATATGAAAGGAAAAAAGAGTCGGGCAGGACCTGGAGTGCCATACCTAGGAGTTTGTGTTCTTCAGACTCGGAAGTTCTAAACAGGGTTGTTTTGGTTGGTCAACAGTATGGAAAATGGCCAAAGGGTAGTAGATTGCTTTGGGCTCTTACAGTATAGAGAGAACGTGAAAACAAGGGTCTCTATCAGGCTAGCGTGAGCTGTAAGGAAAGATACCAGGATGAAGACTGATGAGGTATGCTGCTGTCATGGCTGGATGTGAGATTACATCCTATTAGGTTGGACAGAGTGGGAAGGCAGCAGGAAGAATAGGTCAATGGAAGACGTTTAGGCTTGGACTTCCTGAAGCTCATGCATCACTGTAGTAGCTTCAGAGTCAGCATCACTCAGTGTCTTTTCTCTCTCTCTCTGGGCCATAGCATACACCTGCATGCCACATCCTAACACACTGGACTTGCACATACTGAAAGGGTCACGCTGGGGCCTCTCTGATGATGAAGGTACACACATAGTAAAGCTGATAAAGCCTCTTACAGACTGAAATACTGCAGGATAACCTCCAGGGATAATTTTTGTATCTTGTTCTGTATGTACCTGCCTAAGTGACACAGATATGTAACAGGCATAGCACCCACTCATCAGCCATCACTATCTGGGGAGGGCAGAATCGGGTCTGAATCACACGGAAGCACTTCCACCTCTTCTAACCGCAAGTGCTCCAGCAGGGCGCAGCAACATTTCCCTGCAACTCTGAGATTGTTTTAGTCTTGAACAATATTGAAGATGGGGAAAGACTGCCAAAAATTTAAGGGGAAAACTCTTTGAAGAGCCAGCAGTGGGAACATAATAATGCTTCCTGGCATTTAAAATGTCTTACGCTATTGAAAGAAATTATCCATTATCTTGAAGTGTGCACTTGACTGAGTCTACACTTACAGAAACATCTAGGGAATTTTAAAACATCTTTTTCTTAATAAAAGAAAAGAAAACAGGTCAGTGAAATGAATGCAATATTGCAGAATTAGGTTTTAGACAGAAAATGCCAAAGAAAAGTTCACATATGGTGAAAATAAATAATGCTGTTTTCTAAGCTCTCAACATTACCAGACAAAAACTCATCTATAAACAGCATAGGGAACAAATATTACTGCCTTTAATAACTAGCTACCTGCTGGACATAGGAATTGCCTCTTTTTATAAAAACAAAACCATTCTCAAAAACAGGTTGAAAACTGGATAATAAGAAATGACCCAAGAATTAATTAACTAAATAGAACACTGAAGTAAATAAAAGAAAAATTAGCCTATCAAAATAAAAGAAACAGGATTAAATTAGGCTTCAAAAGACCTATGAGGAGCTCATAAAAAGAGTAATATGCACTTACCTGGTTTTTTATTCTTTTATGATTTAATTTCTAATTTTACTCACTACTATCTGATAATTACATGAAACACTTATTTTAACCATGGGCAATTTAAACTATTTTAATTTTTATTTCAAGGCCACGAGACAAAGGAACCTATTTATTGCTTAAGGGATTTTTTTTAAAACAAAAATTAAGGCTTAATCTTTCATGTTTTAAAGCCAAGACTATTTAAAATCATTTATAATAATGCTGTAGGGAGACTTTTTCTTGGTACGCAAAATTAAAAAGATAAATTTACAATTATGAAAAAATTAATAGTTTGGGGATTAAATTGTCCCTTTCCTTTGTAGATGAATTTGTCTGGAAATTATGAGACATATTTAAACACGGTACATTCAAGCCTTGTGCAAAAGTGAGAAGATGAGGCCTCATGCATTTTACAGTGTGACCGTTCATGGTACAGTCAGTGAGAACACTCTACTAAAATTGTTAAAATGTATAATAGCACTAACCCTATGAGTGGATTCTAACACTACTTTACAAGTGATAATCCTGATAAAGAATAGAGTCAGGAATGCTGCTAATCACATTTTACACCACTGAAAGAGTCCCTGATAGAAATTAGACTAATAGACAAATGCACTGATTTTTAGTTAAACAACAACAAAAAATGTTTTAGTTATGTAGAAAAAATAATCGAAATGTAAGATTTAAATAGTTTCTGATGCCACACATAAAGGTTCTAATGAAATACTTTAGCTATTATTCAGAGCATCCCTTAGCAGGGAAAAGCACTTGCAGTGACCCTCAGGTGGCATCATCTACTGAAGGGCAGCATGCCGCTTGAGGAAGACAGGGAAGGACACTTTGCTAATGGGACATTTTGACTACAGCAGAAAGCAGGCAAATACATCTTCAGATACATTATCTCTTTGGCTACAAGAATGTTTTCATACAATTAAAATTCCCTTCTGACAAGCAGGCCATATTTCTAGGCTGAGCACCCTCCATTTTAAGAAGATTAAAATTAAATTCATAGCCATGCATGGTAGCACAAGATTTTAATCTAGTATTTGTGAGGCAGAGGCAGGCTAATCTCTGTAAGTTTCAGCCCAGCGAGATATATACTGTTAGACCCTGTCTCAAAAAATTAAAAACATAATACAATAAAATACAAAAAAATAAAAATTCACGATTTTTAAAATATTGGATGGAACGGCACTATGATTTGAATCTGAAATGTCTCCTATAGGCTAACATGATGAGAGCTTTCCCCCAGCTAGTGACATAATTTTGTAAAGCAGGAACTACTGGAGTTGAGAACTACCTTGAGGAAGTACATCACTGGTGGCATATTGTTAGAAGTAGTATCTTGCCCTGGCCACTTCTTGTATTTTGTCTTTACTTCCTGTTGACATTAGGCCAATAGCCTCCTCAGCAACACTCTCTCACAAACACTGAACTTCCTTGCAATGGGCCCCAGAGCAGTGCCAAATGACTGTGGAATGAACCTTTGAAACCATATGGAAATAAAAAAAAAATCTTTCTTCCCTGTGCCATATTCCATGAGGCATTCTGTCACAGCGACTAACACAAATGGCTATGGATCCACTGACATGGGCCTGTTCTCTTTCGTTTTTGAGACAGGGCAGGGTCTTACTTTTTTCTCTGGCTATCTTGGAACTCACTGTGTAGACCAGGCTGGTCTGGTCTCACAGAGGTGAAACTCACAGAGATCCACCTGCCTTTGCCTCTCCAAGTGTTGGGATTAGGGGCGTGTGCCACCACACCCAGTTAAGCCCTACTGTTTTCTTTCCTCTCCACGCCACTCATTCCTGAGAGTATCAAGACATCCTTTCTAGTTTACAGTCACTGCAAGCTCCTTCCTGCCTATGTCCTTTTCTGAAAACTACACAGCTTCCTTCACTTCACTCAGGCTTTTGTGCAAATATCACCTTTTGATAAAGGATTTTCTCCTTCCGGATCCTTCACTGTACACGTTACTCTATTCTTATTAGTATCAACAGACCTATCTCACCTAAATTAACATTATTTATTTATTCATTTATTTTTTGATGTCTCCTGAAAGGCTTAAAAACTCCTAGGTTTTATGTATCTCACTTGCCATATTCCTACCACAAAGACAGTATCTAGTATTGTGAAATAACTTAGAGATATTATTTACTGAAATGTAACAGTTTCACATTTAGCATATTTTAAGAAAATCAATGCTGTTTTCATATGAAAGAAACTGATAATGTTAAAGATATTTGTGATGACTGATAATGCCAGCTCGACAAGGTCTAGAACTACCTAGAAGACAAACCTCCAGCTGCATCTGTGGGGATATTCCAGAGATGTGTAACTGAAGAGAGAAGCCCTACCCTCAATGTGGGTTGCACCTATGATCATCCTATGATCTGGAAGGGGGACTAAATAAAAAGGAGAAAGTGCGCTGAGTACCAGCATCCATCCTTTGCTTCAGACTGTAGATAAATGTGACCAGCTACAGCTTCCTGACCATGAGGGGCTTATACCCTTGAACTACTAACAAAAATACCCATGCCCCAACTGTTTTTGTCTGAGTAAGAAAAGTAGTTCACATAGAGTCATCAGAGGATTTACTCAGATAAATCTGTGGATCAAATTAAAGCTGTAAGTTAATTTCTTGAAAAAGTAAACTGTCAAAAGTTGATTTTTCGGGAATACTATTCATTGAATAAAGTGAAGCCCCACACAATAACGGTGTATTTTTAAAATACTTGAAAGAATTAAATCACTATGCTTATGGGCTGTTGTTTGGAGATTTTAGCATAGTAGGGTTAAATCTATACAGTCTCATAAATATTGCTTGGGTGTCTTCTCTCAAAACTAAGCTGGTATAATATTTAAGATACACAATATTTTACAAAGATCCAATGGCTATTTCTCCCTTCAGGTTTACATGTTCAAGCCTTATTGCTTCTTGAAGTTGGGGTTCTTGAGAATGATGGTCAGTAATATCCTGTAGCTTTCATTTCTTGTATTTCTATAAGAAAACCTTGCAGAATTACAATAAAGTTCTATAGCTATTAAGCTAATCACCTGGGCACAGATGATAGAAGGCCATGGAATTTTCAAAGTTATAAGCAAGATTGTCCAAGCCAATTCCCTCATACATTACAGAGGAGAGGAGATTATGTGTTAAGGCCCAGAAAATTCAGAGAAGGAAGCCGTTGAAACATTTTTTCTTTTTTAAAAGTAAAGAAAACAAATTATGGTATCTGAGCAACCATATTAGGCCTTTCTTATACAAAAAGGAAAATGATACTTGCTCTTGAATGAGGCAACAAAATTTTTAGGGAAAAAGACAATTACATAGCCCAGAATGTGACCATAAATAAATGACATAATGTCCTTTATTATATCATGAATTTTAAAGTCAAAAGTACAGGATGGAGTTGGTGTGAAATTCAATACCAGAAAGATCAGAGTTTTCCCCTGTAAGAGAACAGGACACAAAAGCAGGACCGTGAGACTAAAGGTCGCTGTGATGACACCCAAGTATCAGGTGAACAAAAGGAAACTTCTGTAAAAATGAAGTATGTGCACTCTCTCATTGAAAACTTTTCTCCTTGGAAAAAACACACACGACCAATTTCAGAGTCCCCATGAAGGTTCTCCTGGGAACATCCAGCTTCACCCCTTGCCTCTGTGTGTCTGAATGCTTGCATCATGTGCAGGAAGAGTAAGGCCTTCCACTTACCGGGACTTGTGAGGGCTCCCAGGGCACTGCTTGTGGTAGAGAGAGGGTTTGCATTGGTGCTGGTGGCTGAGGTTTGGGCGGCAGCTGCAGCAGCAGCCAGTGTTGCCAGATTCTGTAACTGTAAAGCATTCATGCCTGCAGAGGAAGAGAAAAGAGATCTTAGCACAAATTTTCCTGTTTTCTAAAATGAAATTGACCCTGCCCCTGACAGACCCCTTGCTCTTGGTCCTGTGATATCGTGCTCATCTGAGTTGTTTCAAGGATAGGTGTGATTTCACCACTTGAGTAGGAACTGGGATTTGTTTCTCAGAGGACACCTCCTTTGAGTTTTAATATCATCTTCCATTTCTAGAGATGGAGTGCTAGGAAGGGGTACCTGCATTGTATCCAGTACTTCTGAGTAGACCCAGCTCTGCATAGACTCACTGTCTATCCTAACTTAGGACTGTCTTCTCTCAATGCTGTAGAGGTAACTATGGAGTTAACGGAGTATTCTGTATTGAATGAATAGGGTGATGGGGACTGGAAACTTTTACCTATGAGTGAGCTGTCATGAAAATGGTGAGAGCTGGGCATAGGCAGCTGCAGGACAAGCACTGGAGTAAACTCTGCATTCCCTAACTTGACAGGTACTACAGAAGAATTAAAGATCATTGTGTAAATGCTCCTGCTCTGAAACTGAGCTGACGCAGGTGCTAATGTTGGCTTTGTCATTTTTCCAGGTACATGGGTGTAGACAATTACTCAGCCTCTTCATTTCTCGGGGACCAGGTGAACTGTACCTGAATGCTGAGAGCTGTGCAAATACATATGATGAATGCAAATTACCCTAGCATCATCTAAGTACTCAACGAATGTTAGTGATGAATGCCTCCGGATTTATCTGATCCTGTCTCCACAGTAGGAACTCAGTGTAGGATGGACAAGAATTGGCAGGGCCTTCAATCATTTTAAGTGTAGCCTGATGACCTGAGGTCTCCATCCTCAGAGCCTACTTCGTGGAAGAGAGAACTAACTCTGGCAAGCTGTCCTCTGATCTACACATGTATGTGGTAGTAGAGAGACAGACAGACAGACACACACACATTAAACCTACAGCCAACACATTTTCGACTAGAATGAATTTCTGATTATTAAAGTTAAAAGACAGAATGCAAACGAATGTGCAAGAGTGTAGGATGGGCTGAGGCTGGGCTCTGGCCTTCTGCCTTTACTGTTTAGATTTCCACCTTTTTTCCCTCACTCCTTCTGTACTCAGTCAACAGGTTCTCTAAATACCTGAGGTAATTTCCCCCATGATTCGTCTCAGTAAGTAACAGTAACAAAGTGTCTTTTCCTATAGAGAAAGAGACAGGAGTCAAGTAATCAGCTTAATTTTACCTTCTCACGATTCAAATCCAGATACCCAATAACTATCTCTTCAACAAATTTGACTTGTTTAAGAGGAGCAGCCTGATAATGGCTCATATGCACCATGAGGAAGAAAGATAGTTTTCCCATCCTAAGCAGATTCCAGACAGCCGTGCACAGCTGGCTGAGTGCACGAAGAAGAGCCTGGTGCTGAGCCCTAGAAATAGCACTGCTTCTGTGCTCTTTTGCTTGGGCTCCTGATTTGAAAAGAAGCTCCTGAGGGGTTTGATGTAAAGTGAGTTTTCAGTATGTCACAAGTCACTTCCTGCCTTTCTTCAGGATCCATTGGACTTGCTGGGTTGTGTAAATCCAAACAGCTACCCACTTCTTTGGCAGCAATGCAGAGATGCAGGATATGGAACATGTGAAATCTAGCCATCAAATGTGTCTGGGAGTAAAGCTTTCTCTTTGTCTCTCTGGTGATGGTCTAACAGTGGCGTATTTATTGGAAGCACTGTCTAATTTTTCAGGTTCACTTTGGCGAAGTGGAAGAAGTACGGGACTTGCCTGGCTTTAGTGGAGATCCACTCAGACCAACTAAAGACTGTATTTCTTGAAAGCTACCCGAACACACTTCATACTCAAGTGTGACAAGAGCACCTGGACTGTGAGTGATTTTGCAGAGTGAGGCCCACTGCACAGATTCATCTGTCCCCTTTTATTACTAGTGTTCCTTCTAATGTTCTAAAGAAGTGAACCATATGACTATTCTACAGACAGTTGGGCACATAAGAGGAGGACTTAGCAATGAAAATAAAACCTCACCCATGCATTTGGCACCAGTTAGTAACAATTATTATAGATTCAGGTCAGAGGGCCCTTTTCCAGTACACTTAGGACTCTCCCTAAGAGGGAAGCACAGTATTAGAACCAGAGTCAGAAGGCTCTGTATCAATTGTCCTTACTGAATACATTCAGTGGTTTAGTAACATCAGGTCCTTGTTTCTTTGTGTTATCCATAAACTTCTTTACTTGTTTTGTATCCTATTGAGATACTATATGCAATTCCTACCTCTATAACAAAATACTAAGATTTTTGAGGACAAAGATTCTACCTCATGTTCAAGTCTACCAACACACACACACACACACACACACACACACACACACACACACACACACACAGAGAGAGAGAGAGAGAGAGAGAGAGAGAGAATATGCATACATGATAGGTCATGGATAGACTCACATAAAAAGAGTGATCTGAATAATAGCACACAATTTTAATCAAGTGTTATAATGAATATTGTTTGTACAGCCAATCATTGTTTTAATTCCCCTATTGATACACCAGTACCAAATATTCACTGTTTTTTCACAATCATTTGTTAATTAAATGTATACTTATTAGACAGACATCCTTTACCTTACATACTGACATTTATTACAGGTCTTGGATCCAAGTTGGCAACAATGAGGCTCTCTTCTGTTCTGTTCCTGTATGAATTCGGAGTGAGGGTATGTATCCTTTCCAAAGTGACCTTCCTAATTTTCCCTTCACACATATCACCACATGAGAGAGTCTCTGCCATCTTCTTCAACCTTTTCTTGTTGATAAACAGAAAGGCCAGATAGAATAATAGTCTCCATGATACCACTCTGGGGGATGGCTAACACGGTCCAAAGACCATACTGCGATGCAAACACAAGCTACTGGCCAAGGTAGTCAAGATGAGGACTATCAGTCCATTCCCTCATTCGTGCTCTGTTATACACTGGTTATGATCCTACCATGAGTAGGAGCTTGGAAAACTTTTAGTGGGCATGGCGCTTCTCAACCCTCCACTGACAAACAGCATATCCCTGGTGACAGGTTTGGGTTCTTTCTGCCACAAATGGGCCAGGGTGTTCTCATTCAAAATCAGACATCTCACTTACCATCCCTCTTCTTTCTTAGGGTTGGCTCTTTGGAGAAAAGGTAATAGCTCTCTGGAAGAAACTGGGTGGGGCAGGCTCCCAGAGTTTCTCTGCTGCCTTCCATCACCAGACTTTCCCAGAGCACTGGATCACCATCTGCCTTAAACTGCTCCCTACCCAAAGCTGTTCTGAGGGACTGCAGTATCGCTCCTGTCCTTTACTAACTCTGTCTTCTCCCTGGGCCCACAGGCAGTCTCACATGGTCCTTTCTTCCAGTCATGTGTTTCCTTTCACTTCTTCATGGGGCAGGGCGTGGTCCCAGTCTTCCCTTCTTTCCCAGCTCCTACAGCAGGCCCTCTTCCCACCCCACTCATACTTCCTCTTTCACCAAGAAAGGGCACCAGACGGAAAGGCGCCTGTCACCCTTCTTGGAAGCTGGCTCTGGCTTGGCAAACAGCTTTTCTGAGAAGAAAAATGGCCACATTTAAGTTCTGCTCAGCTGGGCACCTCTCAAACCAAGGGCAATAATCTAGGTGACTAAACATACAAAACACGTAAGTTTTAGGAAATCTAAAAGTGAGCTAGTATGATGATGGCAAAAAGAAAAAACTTGGGAGTGAGGAGATTCAAGTTTTCATTCATTAATAAGAAAATTCCTCAAAAATAAAGAAATTATGTAGAAAACAGATGCGCAATATTCCAACTTGAAATTTAAGATTAAAAAAATTATTTATAAGGAGAAGGGCATGAAAATTTAATTTAATGTTCACCTTAGGTTATTTTGTGTCTTATTGTTCATGGCAATTACCATAAATCTGCATATCAATAAGTGAGAACAGATGTCAGTTGTTACAAGTGCTTGCCAATCAGGTCTGTTAAAAAGTGACAGATGGGTGGTTACAGAACACTCTCATAAGGCCTATTAGCACAGTCACAGGAAGTGTCTGTGGTGTGGACTGCTGGAGATTCAGGGAAGAACACAGGGTCTTTGTGGGCCTATGAGCACACTTCACTCTGGGAGCTGCTCCAACTGCAGCTTCTGAGACTGCCCAGACGCTGCTTTTGGAAACTCTCTTCTTTACTTGTGAAAGACACTTTCAGACAATCTTCTCAGAGACTGGATTTTAAATTCACAAAAGGAGAAAAGAATTTTGTTGTTTTAAGCAAATGTTTCACTACACTTTATTATTACTTTCAAAATTTAGAGCCAGCTTCCAGAAGGGAATTGCAGTCAGCTCAGTCAGATCTGAAATGAAGCTGTTCCCCTATTCCTCAGGAGGTAATTCTTCACCTTTAGCTTCCAGTCTCCACGCTTTTATGATCCTAGGGGAGGACAGAGATCACTTGGGACAGTACTTGCTTACCATTCACAGAGCCCTGGGTTCCATACCCAGCACCGCAGAAACTGCCTGTGGCTTCA
Organism: Microtus ochrogaster; assembly: GCF_000317375.1. NCBI lineage: Eukaryota > Metazoa > Chordata > Mammalia > Rodentia > Cricetidae > Microtus > Microtus ochrogaster. Next base: position 24,084,570 of record NC_022018.1, read on the forward strand.
GAACATACTGGCGCTTCAGAGGGTAGAGGCAGGAGGGTCATGAGTTCATGGTTATCCTTGGTCATGTATTGAGTTTGTTCTCAGGGACTAAAGGTACACGTGTTTAATGCCAGCACTCGGGAGGCAAAGGCAGGCACATCTCTGTGAGTTACAGCCTACTCCTAATAAATTGGACTTTCCAGAATGAAGTGAGGCTGTTTACTATTTGTCTTAGCGGCTACTTCTTTAGCAGCTGTGGGGCTCTACTTTCAACGGGGATTTGGTATCTGCCCAGTAAGCCACCTGTGTAGGCACCTTATTGGAGCTTATGTTTATGTGAACACACATGGCCTGGCTGGGACACAGTGCTATGTCATAAGCCTTATGGGCACAGGCAGCTCAGGTTTTGAATCAGGCTCAACTGGTTTTGTAATATGGGTGCATAGCCACTAGTTGAATGACTTAGGTTAAATGTATTAGCCTACATCTTCTTAGCTTCACTTGTCCACTTGTTCCATGGCATGCCAACAGTTCCTTATTCATTAGTGGTGTCTGAGAGGTCTGTACCCTAGTCCACACCACTCCAGTTAATGGTGCTATGGTGTCAAGGTAACGTATTTAGCCATTTCACACTTCTGTTTTTCCAATTTGCAATGTAGTAAAGAAGTGACTTTTGCTTTTGGTATACTCTTACAGCTGCACAATGTTACAAAGAATTAGGTTAAATGCAAATGTCGAAGTGTCACCTCTGTTTTCCCATTAGACAGTCTTCTGAGGTGCCACAGTAGCCATGAAGAAGTTAAAAATCAAAAGCATACTTGGTCCTTATTCTTTTTTTCCTTCACCTAAGATACATACTCTTAGGTTAGTTGCAGATTCCATGTTTCTCAAATTTCAAAAATTCACTGAACAAATACTAGAAAAGAGCTAAATACGAGTATGTTTTTGTTAAAAATTTTAAAAGGCAAAATAAAATTGATTACCTTCAAGCACAGTAAGTACACGTAAAAGGGTTCAGCTTATGAAGATTTGATCCTAAATCCATTTCTGCTTTAAAATTCCACATTTAGTAAAGCTTATTTTTTATAGAAACCACAAAAAGTGTAGTTACAAAGGAAAATGGTTTAGATTTTTTTGAAGAAAACATATAGTTGATATATAGCTACAATAAAGCATAGTTCCTTATGGCATAAACTGGAGCTACAGGCAGATGCGGCTGACTTGGGAAGGAGCTTATACGGAATGAGCATTCTGAGACCACTTGGGAGAGACAATCATGCCAATGACAGCATGAGGGGGCCTTGAAGGGAGACAGTCTCCTTTAAAAAAAAAACCCGGAGTAGCTTCATTAGGAGAGACAGCCACGAAGAGATAAGAGAGACAGACACATGAAGCATGTCACTACAGGAAAGCCTTCGCATGCTCCCAACAACACACAGAGTTTCTGACTTCTCTAGGTTTTCAGGAGATGGTGTGAACATGATTAACTATAGCTTACCATATATGCCAAGATGCAGACATTAGGTAGTACTTTAAACTTATCTTGCAGCTGTGTACTGATATTTCATTTGTATTTTAATAAATAAAGCTTGCTTAAAGATCAGAGAGTAAAACAGCTGCCCTGGTCAGCCTTACAGACTGGGCAGTGGTGACACACACCTTTTCAATTTATTTTTTGTTTTGTTTTTCTATTTCATTTTGTTTTTTGAGACAGTGTTTCTCTACAGAGGCTTTGGAGCCTGTCCTGTAACTAGCTCTTGTAGACCAGGCTGACCTAGAACTCACAGAGATCTGCCTGCCTCTGCTTCCTGAGTGCTGGGATTAGAGGTGTGTACCACCATCACTTGGCTGACACACACCTTTAATTCCAGTAGCCACACTAGTATGCCATAGAAAACAGGCGGTAGTGGTGCATGCCTTTAATTCCACTCCTAGAGAGGAATATAAGATGGGAGGAGACAGCTCTCAGGAAGTCTCATTCTGAGGATTCCTGGAGTTAGGATCACCATTTCAGACTGAGGTAGAGGTAAGAGTCAGTGGCCAGCTGTTTTGCTTTTCTGACCTTCAGGTTGAACCCCAATATCTGTCTCTGGGATTTTATTAATAGTGCTACAGAGCTGCAAGAATATCATAGTTTCTTAACTGTAACAGTTGCAGGGATATGTGACCTGATTTTTGTGACTGACAGAGAAAGGTAGATAGCTACAGGGTCTGTGGGCCAACAATCAGACTTTACTGATGTGATTATTTAATAATGTGGCATCTAAAATTTATTTTTCTATTTACTTTTTGCCTTTTTTCTCTCCTCAAATGAAAAATGTTTTGTTCATATAAATAAACCATTTTTAAATCTCTGTCTTCTGAAAGACTATTATGCTTTGATAGTTGTTCATAGCCAAATAGTATTGGTTTGCAAAATGCTTCACACTCTTTGGCAGTAAGAGTTGTGTATATTCTCACCTTTACTATGTCCGACTATCAATCATTCAATAAACATCTGAACACCAGTTGGGACTGGGATTAAATGTCTTCTTAAATTAAATACCGTCTACCTTATTATATGGCTTTTACTATATTTATCATATATAAAGTACTCTGTAACATGTTTTATATTAGATAAACTATCTCCAAACTCTCAGTAGTACATTTGTGAAGGTAGTTACAATGGTTTTAATGGTGATTTTCAGTTTATAGGTAAGGCTAAGGTTAAGTTTTGTAATTAAAAAATGGGCAAATGGGCATTTAACTTGAGCTCAAGTGGGAATGCATCCGAAATATAATTTTTTTGCCTGTCAATTCACAGATTTATTTTCACTCATCTGTTCAGACATAGTCTCTAGTATCTTTACAGGAGGACTGGCTGCATCCATAAGCCACTGGGGCAGGCTTTGGAGCACTGATCAGTTTGAGGTATTCAGGGGTACTCTGATGAGGAAGAAACAACTCTAGGGAAGCTGGAGGAGTTAACAGGTATGGTGGTCTGAATGAGAATGGTTCCTGCAGGCTCATATATTTGGATGTTTGGTTTTCAGGTCGTGTACTGTTTAGAAAGGATGAGGAGGTGTGTCATTGAGGATGGTCTTTGAGTTTTCAAAAGCCCATGCCAGACTCAGCTGCATGTGAGTAGTGCTTATGGACCAGATGTAAGTTGTCAGCTATTTTTCCAGTGCCATGCCATGCCTGCCTGCCACCATGCTTCCTGCCATGATGATCATGGACTAATCCTCTGAAAGTGTAAGCAAGACCCAATTAAATGCTTTAAGGTTGTTTTAGTTATGGTGTCTCTTCACAACAACAGGACAGGAATTAAAACAGCAAGCAATCGATGTCACCCATCTACCATGATCAGCAGGAAAATGACAAGTAAAAAAAGTAAGTCTACCAAAGCTAAGTATTATTTTGGGGACAAGACATTCCATTACTTTATTAAAAAATAAAATACCACAAACCATAAAGCTTTAAATACTTAGAAAGATGAAACTTGATTATTCCCATAAGTGAGAAGTACTTTTTTAAAGCTCCAAAAAAAAAAAAAAAAGAGGTTGGTACCTACATTTTAATACTTTAAATATCCAAGATGTTGGCCTATAATGGACAGTTCAGTATTTGGTTTTACAGTTTATGCACACTTAGGATGACGGATTTAACATGGTCAAGGTTCAAGAAAAGGATTTTTTGGAAACCCTAGAGCATTTACATAATGTCTTTAAATTAGCCATCTTCTCCATGATACCTTTTAGGGTGACTCCTCGATACCCTAGGTTTCCAAAAGAGAACACAGGACGTGTACATGCTAATCTCCTGACCTGTAGCTGACACGGCAGAGGCACACATGGCACACACTTCCTAATGAAAGTACCCTGTCCACTTGGGAAGGCATGTTGTGCCACGCCCCAGGAATAAATGACCTTATCTGCATAACACAGTTCTGAGAGTAGGGGAATCTGAGGCTTCCTTTATGGAAAACCCCTAATTTTGAATATGGGTGGGTCTGTTCTAGAAGGAAAACAAATTGCCTACCTACCTAAAATATGACAAATGTTAGCATGTATTTGAGCAGCTTGCCACTGAGAAGATTTTTTTCCTTTCAAAGAATAGAAGCTTCCCTGAATATATGACTACTATCTCTCCTGTTTCCGTCACAGATTATAAATACATTAGTCATTTAGTGTGAGTCTTAGTCCCAGGCCAGCTTCCTAACACATTTTCTTACATATAATGCAATCATTTAACTAGTTATCATTTTAAAAATACATTTTTGAATAACCTAAAAGCTGTATTACAGTGATAACAATAGATCTCAGTAACTTAGACAATCTGATGAGTTGTCCTTACCCTGTGGACCACAACAAACCACTAGGCTGTTAGTCACAGAATACATACGGAGAGAAACTCGTCAGAATGCAAAATAACAATAACAAAACCAAAACAAGAACAACAATATAAAAACCAACTAAAGATACTCAATTGGAAAAAATATTAAGTGGAAAATAGGAGTTTCTGTAGTGACAAATAAACCTGGCTTTTATTTTATATATGTGGATTTCATTTAGTTAGTAAGGGATGTTCCCTAATTAAAGAAAACTGCTTCATTCTAACATGCCCCCAATCTCTTCTTTTCCTTCCCCTATTTTGGAATCAAACAAGGAAAGACATTCTACTGTTCCTCCAGGAAGGTTAATGGGCACCTGTATTCTGATTTCCTGTGCATACTACCTTCCCTGGCCCTGAGCTAGGGTAGGGTATCAGCAGGGAAGGTGGCCCAGCAGGACTGACCTTTCACTAATCACTGTGGTGCAGCAGCTACTGGCATAGCTCATTATGAAAAGGAATCCTTCAATAAGCTGCTTTTCAAATACAGTCACTCTTTGATTTTTCTGAGAACAAAGATGATACTTTTACATAAAAGCTTCTGATGCACAATTCTGTTAACTGGGTACTAAAGTAAAAAAAGGCACTGTGTTAATTGTCTGTTATTATCAAGGGACTACAAACTGTATCAAATGTAGGCTGGTATCCTGGCTTTTGTTATGGAGGTCAGACATTCCTATTGATCACTTATTATTAAAAATCTTAGAGAATTTAATTATTTCAGCTGCCCTTAGATATAGGAATATCACCGGAAACCTCCCAGCCATCAACCTATTACAAAAATCCCACAAACAACTAAAGAATATACTCTGACAAAATTTGCAATACAACGGCAAGAGAAACACTTCAGAGCAGCTGATTCCAATTTTAATACCCAAGACACAAAAAGCTAGTTTATCTGGTAAGTACTCTTCCTTCATCCTTTGAAACAAGCAAACATTCAGAAAACAGCATGGTCAAAAGGAATGGCATGTGCTTCATGACTTACCAGCCATTTGCTGAATGCCGCTGAATGCACCCAGGTTGCTGGAGGAGGTGGCCTGCTGCAGAAGCTACAAAAGAACACAAGCGCTCAGTCAGAGCAATGTGGAGACAAAGCAACTTCCTCATTATATTTGGGTACAGATTTGTTTTCCTTTCCCTTTACATAGTTGGCTGCCACTCCCTGTTGATGGACTGAAGGTCCCCAGAGTTGGAAGTGTAAATTCATATTAATGTCTAATCTCTATTAAGAAACACAGACACTAGGGAAACTCACGAACACTGCTGTCTTAAAACAATTAATCAATTTACTCTTTTTAACAACCAGGTGCTAAATCTTTTGACACCAACAAAGCATGACTAATTATAACTCTCTGTAGTCTAGTAGTTACCATAACTCCTGTCTGTCAATCAAGGTCCATTCCTTCCTCTTTTCTACTTTCCTTCCCAGTTCAGTTTTTCCTTTCTTTTTCATTAAGTAACATTTAAGAATATTTATTTTTTGAGACCTTCATACATGTGTACAATATACTTTGATTACAATTTCCTCCTCCAACTCCCATTAATTCCCTCTCTGCATCCTACCTCTGGACTTCATATCTTCTTGTTTTTTTATAGCCGACTGAGTCCACCTAGTCACCCATATGTGCATGGTAAATGAGTATGGGACCGTCCATAGATCACAGGCAACATATCAAGGGCCATACACTGACAGAAAAATGGCCCTCCTTCACCTATAGCCATTAACTGTTCATAGTTCCTCAGCTAGAGGTAGTGCCTTGTATGCTCCTTCCCCATCCATGTGCAGAGTCACTTTTCTTTATCCTTCTTCAGAAGCACATGAGTTTACTGACTAAGACCAAAGAATAGCTATTTACAGTCACAGTCACACTGCTAAGCAAGTGGTCACTCATTCTTAAAGATGGTCTTTATCAGCAGAAAAAAAGACAAAGTACGTGACAAAATCTGGAATTATCTGCTATACACCAAATCTGTGTATTTTAGATATGTCAAAAATCTTAAAAAGATATTAATTAATGTGTGAAGGTCTTCATTTTCCACTTTTAAAAATACAGTGTCTGCTGCGCAGAGTCAGTGGGCATCAGAAGGTAAAGCACATGGTTCCAGTTCTGAAGCATTCTTGTCCACCTTAGCTGGACTGTAGGCTAATTTAGGTCCTATCTCAGGATACTGAGTAGATGTGGAGATGTTCTTTTGGTAAGGTAGATTAACAAGATACAACTTACATGTGCGGAAGCAAGCAGTTACGTGCACACTGCCTGTTCTCAAACTCTCACAACAGGAAGAGAGAAGGAACAGACCCTAGGGATTATCCATTTTAATACATAAGAATCTTATTTTGGTTTGATTTGTTGAATTTCTTATCTACTGTGCTTAAAAGTGGCAGCCCTCCCTTCATAGTATATATTTTCTTTGTAAATTAAAGTTGTAAAATTAGCTTTGAAGGTATTTTAAGGAATTAGCAACACCTGCCAAGGTAAGCAGACTACTTAGAAAGTCAAGAAACAATCACCAATAATTACAGGCTTGAACTCCTGTTTAACAGAGAAATAGGGAGTACCTTAATGGCCAAGTCTTTCTAGACAAGAAGACTTTCAAATGAAAAGAGCAAGATGTCTCAGAGGTTAAGAGCACTGGCTGCTTTTCCAGAGGTTCTGAGTTCAATTCCCAGCAACCACATGGTGGCTCATAACCACCTATAATGAGATGGTGTCCTCATGTATGTATGTATGGCATGCAGGTGTACATTCAGGCAGAACACTATATACATAATAAATAAATAAATCTTAAAAAAGAGTAGCGAAGCATGACTAAGAACAGACTGCTAGTAGGACATGAGAAAACCTACTTACTGCTTATAAAAAGGCAATTCGATAAGTGAGGCTATTTTATTATCTGTCAGGTTATGAAACAATTTTCAGATATGGTCACAGGAACACATACCAGAGATTTCTGTGAGCTGCAGAGCAAGGGAAATGTGTCATAATACTGAGACAGGGACCCATGTCTTGGTTTTCAGAAATGGTAGAAGAAGAAGCAGGATTTAGAAAGTATAAAAAGGCCAACCATGATGTTAACCTTGAATGAAAAGTTTGGTAGCTACAATTAAGCTGATGGCCTGTGACTACCTCAACAAAAAATTTGTGGAAAAATAATTAACATAACTTTAATTTTTTTACATTGAAAAAACTTTTAAATGAGCATATAATACAGTGATAAAATACTTCACAAATACAAAGATAAAGTTTTCTAGCTACATTTATAAAGTCTTATGAACATGACTGCCCATTGTGAGCTGAACAAGGATGATACCAATAGATATACCAAACCGGATTGAGAAAAATCCATGAGGCCTCAATCCTACATAAAAAACTAGAGGCAACTGAGGAAAGCTGGGAGATGGAGAAGGAGGGTGTGGTTTTTCCCAGGGAAGAGCACACCAATTGGTTGTCCAGTGCCAAACAGCACTCAAAACATAATGCAGATAGCATTATATGGACAAAACAAGTTATATTTAGGAACATATATGTATGTGTGTATTCATATATATATACATATATATATATACATATATATAACAGTAAAAAAGATGTTACAAAATTGAAAGGGGGATATATTAGAGGGTTTGGAGGGAAGAGAGGGGAGGGAGAAATGCTTTAATTATAATCTCAAAAATCAAAAGAAAGTTTAAAAAGAGTTAGAATACTGATTGTTTCTGGAAAAGAAGAAGGGAGGGAAAAGAGAGAAGTTCTAGGTTACAGGTTATATTCTACTTCGTTATTCGTTTTTGAAAATAAAATTGCCAGACCACAGACTAGAAAACAACCATGGCAGCATATATGTAAATTTAAGCAATACGCTTGGCAAAAGTATCCATGGTATCTTTAAGGATGAAGTGGAGAAATAGCTAGAAAATTACAGTAATATATCTTATACTGGCTTAGACAAAGACAGGAAAAGCATGTCTCCCCTTTCCCCACCTGCCCCTTTACATGGCAAACTCTGCCTGGCAGGGTATGGAAGTGGTGGTGATAAAGCTGGGAACTTAGATAACTGAAGGGCCATAGACACTAGCAGCTATATGATCTCGGTTAAGGTACTATATCTCCTAGAGCCTCCTTTCCTCATCTCCCCTTCCAAAGCAACAGGGAAGATGTCTCACAAAAGAGTGCTGCTTCTGCTACAGTGTAAAACCTTCGAGGAATAGTTAAAATGTGAAATGGTAGAGGTAGAATTAGGATGTGAACATGTCCTTGTCAAACTCTCATGCTACAAGAAAAAGTCTCAAAAGCACAAAATTAAACTTCATTAATAATCATGTAGTGATGGAGGTGGGTCTTGTATCTTATCTGTTGCTTTCATTGATTAACTAATAAAGAAAACTGCTTGGCCCTAATAGGACAGAAAATTAGGTAGGCGGAGTAAACAGAACAGAATGCTGGGAGAAAGAAGCTGAGTCAGGGAGTCGCCATGATTCTCCCACTCCAGGCAGACGCAGGTTAAGATCATTCCTGGTAAGCCAGCTCGTGGGCTACACAGATTAATAGAAATGGGTTAGGTTGATATGTAAGAGCTAGCCACTAAGAAACTGAAATTAATGGGCCAGGTAGTGTTTAAAAGAATACAGTTTCCGTGTAATTATTTCGGGGCATAAGCTAGCCATGTGGGCGGCCGGGTGCCAGGGACGCAGCCCCGGCGCTCCTATTACTACAATGTAGCATAGAGTTGAGGTTTCCAAACAAAGCAGAGAGGCAGAGCACTCACTGGTTCCCAGCCCACATGGACAGTCTCTATAAAGGCTGCCTACCACTTAGAGCTGCAGTAAGAGGTTCTGATGTTCTTGCTTGGGGTTACTACTGTGTCTAGCTTAGTTCTTAAGAGAGGAACTGTCCTAAATTCTGGCTACTGTATCTCAATAAAGACAATGACAAAGTGAGATTAATACAAAGGAAACACTCAGAAATTATGAAAAATGTAAGAGATGGCTCAAAGATCTGTGTCTGGCCTAAAAAGAAACATTAGGGTCATCAAAACAGCTTCACCAGAAAGACAGGGGATAAGGACTGAAGCTGAAATCTTCCTACTACTAACCTGCAGCTGGTGAAGTCTCTGCCAATTCTCTTGGCATTTTTAGACTCTAAAGTTGAGATGATCAGTTATCACGCATGCAGCACCACTTATATAGCAGAGGTTTTTTTTTTTTATGGTGCTTTAAAACACCATAGAAGTCTAGTGTATTGGGTTTTACTCAGTTGCCAACTGGCCACAGTTAAATTTGGCACATTCTTATGCTAATCAATTTAATTAACAAAAACCTGCCCTAATGTTGATTTCATAGTCCCTGGAACTCAAAACGTAAGGAAAGTAAATTTTTGACATACTTATGGACAAGTAGCTTTTATCAGTTTTGGAGTTATGTTCCTTTCCTCCATGAAGACCACACAGACCCACAGACTCCAGCACTTACCGCCAGGTACTGTGGGGTAAGTCCGCCCAGCCCTGTCAGGTTCCCCCAAGTGGCAGTGTTGAGCTGTTGCATCTGCTGTGCAAGCTGCTGTTGGAGGCGTCTTTGCTCTTTGTCCTTCTGAGTGTCAGCAAACTTCACCACGATAGGTGAAGAGCAACCCTGTGGTCAGACACATTGGAAAGTGAAGAGGATGTTACAGCCTGATTGAATCCCTTTATAATATTCAGTCATCACTGGAGTTATCTTTCTTAACTATCTTGGGGCACATGGAATGGTCTGGAATGGTTTAAAATGGTTTGATATTCCTTCTTCTCTGTATGGTACCATCAACAGAAGACTTCATATACTGCCACTGGTTTCTTTAATGGGATCTGTTGATTGGTGAAGACACTTATTACACTGTGTCTTCTCCATGTGTCTTCCTTCAACTTTCCGGGACTTCCTTCAAGACAAAGACCTTATCTTTAATTAAACTTCAGGGTTTGCTTGATTAAAGATAGCTTGTTGGTGTGTCTGCCATTTCTATAGATGGGTAGAGGATAAAGGGACAGAAATCGCAATTGGAATGAAAATATCTCACTCATTTTTTTACCATTCATTTATTTTCAGTTATGTATTTATGAACACTGGAACAATGAAGGTAATTTTGACACAATAAAAGAAAGAAGTGAGTTTCATTTCAGGAACATGGATGAAGGACAGAGATATAAAAATACATATAGGCACTAGTCAAAGTAATCATTCACATGTTCTCAGAAAGGTCTCTTTTCCTCCTTCCGTTCTTTCAAAGTCCCCAGAGCAAACCAAAGGATCCAGAAGCACATTTTTTTCTAGTCAAAGTAATGTCTCTTAAATGGCAGGAGAAGGAGTTTACATGGTTCCTTTTCTCTATTAATTTCACCAATCTACAAGTCTCATTCAGTTTTAGTTTCCTTTTAAAGGTAAGGAGTAAAAATAGTGAGAAAGACATGGTCAAAGGTCGTATAATAAAATAAACTAATTTTTGAGTTAGATATAATCTTTGGGAAAATATTAGCCTACTACTTTAAGTAGGATCATCCTATCTCAAACACCCTTGAAACATCTGCTACTTGGTAAGGACGCAGCAGAACAATGCCCTCCTTCCCAAGCCTTTTGTCTTGACACGGGCCATGAAGCACATTCCTTCATCATTCTGTTCCAGTTTGCTGAGATTTTTTAAAAAAGGTATTTTGACCCAAGTGGTTAAATAAAATTTTATTATGTGATAACAGACTTCTCTCACAAAAGATATATTCCTATTTAAATGAACTTTCCCCCCGATTCCAATTGGGTCATTTTACTTTCTTCTAAAAGACAAACTTGCATGCTTTTCCTTATCACTTTGGGTAGTTACTGGGAATTTTGCTGTGAATTAAGGCTATCAAGTTTGCTATTTAAGAAAGTGAGGTGACTTTCAGTGTGGAACTTCTAGTCTATCAACCTATAGCTCTGGGAAGCAGACTCATGGTACAGAATGTTATAGGTCAATAAATTACCTCTATTATAACATTTCCATCATTAAAAACTCCAATATGCCTTTTTCTTTATCTAATACACATTTCAGTACTTTACTACTTCTTAAATGAGAGCAAAATACTCTGAGGATGAAAACAGCACAGAGAAGCTTTGCATGGAGAAGTTGATGCATGCTGCATCAACTGTGTTCCATAACGAATGACAGCATCTTCTCCTAATAGTGCATTTAGTGATTTCTTGTTATTAAGTATGAAAAAGGCATAAAAGCAGAAAATTAAATAACTGTAGCTTTAAATGTGACTTGTCTAAGTCATGAAAGAAAAACAAGTGGGCACAGTGTAGAGAAAAATGGGGAAGTAGATGCTATATCCATGTTTAAAGACAGATCTTTGAACATTCACATCATTTTAAGTTAAATAATGTCTGACTTAAGATGTGTACCAAAGTCCTGAAAATAATGTAATTAGTTAAAAATCAAACGCATAACCCTTAGTTGTATGATTAAAGTAGAACGGCATGGCATGCACTGTTCTGCTTAGAAGTCAATTTTGTAAATCAAACTGAGGGTCCTTGGTTTAAACATGGGTATCCAGTTTTAAAAAGGAGTCTACCAACTCTGATGGAATCACAATAGAGATCTTAAAAATAAACCTGGGCCAGCCTTATATAGTGTTTTTTCACATGAAAGCATCTTGCACTTTGGTTTTGGTTCATCCTGATTCTGCCTTGTATTTTGAGCTCGGGCCATACAGGCATTCTCTATGAACTCATTTGGGGATGGCAGCACTTTTAATTGTCAAAAGTACTTAGAAACCTTATCTAAGGGGAGATATATTTTGGTATAAATCTCTCAATTATAGGAAATAAAAATAGTTATATGCATGTATGTAAATAAATATATATGAAAACTGTTTTCTTAACAGCACTTTCATTTTAATGTCTAAGCTGAAAAATAGCTTGAAATCCACAAATCTAGAGCAGTCTACAAGAAAGGGGAAGTCAAAATATCAGGAATGTGACTGCATGGTATGCAAGATTGAAATCCTGCTTATTATTTGTTTGATTTTCACCCATGCTTGCCTTCAGGTGAGGTGGGGGTGGGATTGTCTTAAAAATGCATTGCACTGCAAGGAAAACACATTAATTATATATGTTAGGAATATCAAAGTCAAAATAAATGTTCAAAAAAGACAATAGGCTTTGCAATGCTGATGTCACAACTCAGAAAAGTACAGTAAACACTTAATGACAAAGCCATGCACATCCCTCCAACCCTTTCCACCCACCTTCTTAATGAATATATAGAAGTTTCCCATAAAACATGACGCATAATGATTACTTAGCTCCCAGCATGCTTTGGAAGATGCAGCATTGCAAAAACAAAAACAAACGAACAAACAAACAAACAAAAAGTCCCAAAAATAAAACCCCAGTTACAGGGGGATTTTAAAAAAAGAAGCTCAAACAATTACTAGTTTTTGCACATTAAATAAAATTAAAAGTATTTTTGTTCAAATAGGAAAACACAGCTTCAGATAACACCACAAGGCCACCACCTCTGGGAAAGTCACCCATACACAGATACAGTGTACATAACACAGCAGCACATGCACTCTCAAATGGTTCTACCAGACGATACAGAGTAAGTGATGGCAGGTCACTTTTGGAATGTTCTTGTGCAAAATTCTGAAAGGCCACGATCCAAATCACAGACTGAGTACAGAGAGCCGTGCGTCTCCACCTGTGGCATATTTCACATTGCTGATTCTCCTGTTTGAGTCACAACCTCTTAAGAGATTGGATTTGAGCCCATGTCTTTCTTGTTTACCTTTAAGTAAAGGGACAAATCTGATTTTTCTGGAGACTGAAAATTAGCATTTCATTGTTAAATAGGAGCATTATTAACTTTTTTTTTTATTACAGCAGCAATCTGAGGTGGGGGTTATTCAGCTTAGTCCATACCAGTCCTGCTGTGGGATATGTATTCAATCCTCTATTTGTCAAAGGGTCCAGAATGACACTTTGCTTCAAGTGCCTCGTATCTCAGGACCTGGGTTACTCCAATTAAAGGCTCAAAAGACAGCTGTAGGGCAGGTGAGAGGTTTCACTAAGGTGCATTTCAAGTCATCAGGGGAAATGCAAGTGGAAAGAGAGAAGAGGGGGAGGGGCGGAGAGGGGAACAGAGAGAGGGGGATGAATATGAGTGAATGAAAAGCGCAATGGTGAAAGTTTAAATCTGTGATTGTCATGTGAACAATCCACACAGGAGAGAACTGCTTTACCATTCCCCATCATTTGCACAAAGAAAACAAAGAAAGGGCAGATGATACAGTACCTCCATGGTCTGAGACTGATGCATGGCTTTGATTGCATTCTGTGCCATTGCCCTTGTAGAAAATGTGACAAACGCACAGCCTGTGGGAAACAAGGGGACAGGGAGCAGGAAAGACAAAAAACAACAAGACAAAAGGGTTGGACGCTTGTTAAACCAACACAGTCTACGAGAACTGCCACAAGACGACACTGTTCTCAGTAGTACATAAAAATAAACAGCTTCTCTCTTCGACTTTGTCTTATTTGCTTTTTATCCACAGTGCTGAATTGCTAATCCGACCAAAGCAGAACAATGTGTTCATCAGCATTCTTTTAAAGGGAACTAGGGAGCATGGTTGTGTACTCTTTTCCCCACAACATTTGAAAGTAGCAAGAGATAACTTGCATTTTCTAAGTTAAAGGTGGGCTACTTTCTATCTTTTCCTTGTCTGAGAGCATGCACACACCAGGCTGTTGTATTTTAAAATCTATCACTGAATTTTAAGAAGGAAATAAAGAATTCATCACACCAAGGGTAAATAAGCAAATAAATTTCAAGATCTCAGAATGTTAACAATTAAATATATCTAATTCATCTCGGATAGTTAGAAACATATATAAATAGAAATTGATGCTATTCAAATGTAAACAAATATACTAAATCCATTACAAAGTAGTAACTACTAATTAGCAACAAAAACAATTACTTTGAGAAAATTCAACAGTGCATATGAAATAAATTACAAAAACTGTAATTTGCACAAAAATTTTCATGATTTTGGAAGATGTAACTTTCTGAAAGGAATCAGAGATTTGACCTGAAGCTTAACACATACAAGACAATGTACATTTCTCTGAACATCTACTGAGACCTGTAAAGCTTTCCGTGTTTATTTTATCTAGTGGTATAAAACTGCTAGTGTCTACGGTGCTGGTTCCTGCTTCTGACCGCAGCACTGGCCACCACTCAGGTCACCACTTGAACTACATGGCTCATCACCCTTTGTGCTAATAAAAACACTGCCTTGTAGAATTTACTTTTTATCCATCATATATCCTTGGGCTTCTTAGAGAAAAAGGCTGTAAAATTAATGCAGATTTAGGCTGATTTTATAATAATACCACAGCACACTAAAAGCTTAGTGAAAGCAATACAGACTTATTTCATTTATGATCTCTAATGACTTTAAAAGTGCATTGATTTTCAGCTTCTATTGCCTTGCACAGTTTGAACTTAGGTATCAGCGAATAATTTAGTGTTCCACTCAATTTCCTCAAAACATTATTATTACTACTTAAAAGATTTCCAAATGAAGCAGATCTAAATACTGAGACGCTGAAACCTATCGTCATTTCAGAGCACAATGCATGAAAGCAGAATTCTGGCATCAACAGTAGAAGATTGTTGCCCCTGTGACCAATAAACAAAATAGAACATTCTAGATTCAAACAGCCAGCAGATTGTTTGGTTTATGTAAATCAATTTGTGAGTCATAAAATATATTTTCTTCTTTTGTCCTGCATTATGTACCTGGTAAGAATATCAAGTCAACACTGCTGTGGTGCTTTCTAATAAAACAGCATTAAGAGAAAGCAGTGTCTGTCCATCATCCCCAATGCACAATGACATCCAGTCATGAAAGTAAGTAAATGCGTATGTTTTGCAACATGTTATCTTTAACATACAAAAGTTCCCAGTACACAGGAAGGTCATCCCATACTCGTCCCACCAGCTGAGCAGGTCTTAAGAAGCAGGCAAGAAGTCCAGCTGTTACGAGTACTGAGGTGCTGCATGTAATTTTCTGAGAGAGCATCAACTGATGAGGTTTACTATTCATGTTGCACGTACCCAGACATGACTGTAGCTTTTGCCACCAATGAAAGCAATGGGCTTCTCTAAGAAATCTAGATCATGTGTATAAAATAGCATGTGAGACAGACAACAGTGCCTCCCCTCCACTGGTTTCCATACTGAAGCTGAGATCTAAAATTATACTCTCAAATTTAGCATTTGTTTCAAAGCACTATTTCCTTACAATGTTACGATCCTCACTGAAATTACAGAGGAAATAAGACTAAGAGATTTTAATTTTTCCACTTCTTGCCTTGAGACTATAATATGGAGGCCACAGGAAATCATCTAGCAGAGGTATGTTTGAAAGCATGTGAATTCTGCTTTAATAGTCACAAAAATTGTTATTTTCACTTCATTTGCTTTTATTAGCTAGGAATGTGTGCCAGACTGGCAGTTTCCAAATGGGGGTTAAAGTGCATTAGAAACATGCAAAATGTCAATAAGAATCAATAAGGTACAGTTTATGCATTTATCACAATTTCACACAAGTAACTTGTAAGTAACTTTGGGAGAAAGATAAAGCAATTAGCAGGAACAATAAAAACTCTATCAACTCAAACCATTGCCCTCTCCTTTAAGAAGCCTTCAGTTAAAAACTCAAGCAATGCTTCTAATTGTACAATCCTAACTCATTTAAAAAAATGATCTGACAAATGATCTGACTTCTTTAATCTCTTTATCTTACTGGCAGTGATGCAGGAAGAGAGAAGCTGTCTCCTTAGGGTTTTTGCCAAGTTCTGTACTGTGTGCTGTGCTCAGTTGCTTAGGAGGAAAAACTACTGTGTCATTTATAAAGTGGGAATACACAGTGAAAAATTTTACACTCAGTGCATCTCAGGACGAAGTTAAGCAATTTAGGATTAATTCCTTTTGGGATAGTAAAGCTTGTTTACCTTTGTAATTTCTCTAAATCAGGAGAGGCTGTGGCAGTTGTATGGACAGATGCTAATTTTCTTTTTTCTTTTCTTTTTTTCTTTTTTTCGAGACTGGATTTCTCTGTATAGCTTTGGAGCCTATCCTGGAACTAGCATTGTAGACCAGGCTAACCTTGAATTCACAAAGATCTGCCTGGCTCTGCCTCCTGAATGCTAGGATTAAAGGCGTGTGCCACTACTTCCTAGCGATTTTAATTTTCTTTTCAACACAAGTACAAACACAGTAGTGGCTGTAGTTTTTGGTCTCCGATGTATGGCTTTTCACCAACATAGGATTATAAGAGTTCTACTATTTAAAATTGGCCACTGCTTTTTTTACAACTGAATCAGAAGGCTTTCTATTAGGCACAAGTATCTTATGTCCTAACTGGTCCTTTCTGTATGCAGTGGCACTCACTGAGTCTTGACAGGACTATACCTCTGGTTTTGTAGTGTTAGCCCTTAACTACTGAGGACTGTTAAATGTACCATCTAGGCAATTACTACTCTGGTATCCTCAATGCTGGAGAAATTAGACTGGGGAAGAAAGATGCAAGTATTAAAACAACGACACCATATTTCTTTTATTTTTGGTTTTGATAGAGTACTATATATATATGTCTTAAGACTGTCAAATAAATATAAGGGAAAAATCCTTTTGTGGCTAACCTGCAGTTTAGCTTGCAATTAACTGTCTCCACTTTCCGAATGTTGGAGATTACTAATAGGAATGAGGAATGGAACTCCTCTTATTACACAAGTGCAAAGGCTGTCATGGAGGATGGCTTCTTGACACACATCCATCACATGCCATTTCAGATGAAAGGGCTTCACCCCCATTTCTTTCCTTTTTCTTTTCGTTTTGAGATGTTTTTCTGTGTAGCCCTGGTTGTCTTGGTACTTGCTCTGTAGAGTGGGCTGGCCCTGAACTCAGATCCAGCTGCCTTGCCTCCTGAGAATTAGGATTAAAGGAGTGAACTACCATCACCCAGTGAAAGGGCAATCTTAACTCAGTGGTTCTAACTCTTCTCTCAGTTAACAAGAGAATTTTATAGAAATAGATGAATTCTTGCTTTATACTAAAAAACAAAAACCCCGAAACCCCCAAAGTTAGAACTACCTTTAAAAACACAAATGATCCCAGGGTCTCTTAGTTTTTTGTGAAGCTTTTTTCAAAGAGGCACAGTGGCCTTCTGTATCTTCAATAGAAGAAACATGATTTTAAGTTACTGTGCAGCAAGAAGGAGACTTCAAAGTTTGGAAAACTCACTAATATACAAATTATCACCTAACAAAGACAATGTAGCCAATTTTTCTTGCTGTATCTTTTTAGTACAGGCAGGAATGATCAAACACATAGTACAGAATAATACTTGGGCACATGCATTAGTAATCTAATGTATCATAGGCAATGTTGGGTTAGTTTACTGAAAAATGGCATTGACACATCAATCATTTATTTATGGCATCTGAATTTGGGTACAGACTACAACCTACTTAGGAAATGGCAAATGTCATTGCTTAGATGAGGCTGGAAGACTATTTTGAACAAGATGGCAAAACGCAGTCAGTGTTTTGGGGGATATGGGGTGAAAATTTCCATGTAGATAAATGTTTAGGTACTGTGCGGACAGGACTACACTGTGAACAAAACAGTCTTCTCCACAAACCTGTCTGAACAGTCAAAAGCTCTATCCTAATATACTGCTTGAATACAACAAGGAACAAATGAGGATTTAACTGCTAAACCCAGGCTGTGCTCTTCCCTGAAAACATTCGTCAAGGGCTTAGGCTGGGAATGTTAGAACACAGCTGGAATACTCTTAAACATGCAGAAAGCAAGTTACCTTAAATGGTAGTGAAGATTTGACTACAGTTTGTGGGAAAGAAAAATGAAATAGACTTTTCCCTGACTCCAAGTTATAGATACTCAATTGCCACTGTGCAGAAAACCCCGTAGGTTAGATCTCAATAGCTTTTTTGACTGTGGATCAGTGAGAACATGTTTAGTTTAGGTGACACTGTCAAATGTGTACATTTGGTTTAGAAACCTCAAGCTTTGCTTCTAAGAGCGAATGTCTCACTGGAAAGGCCATGGATGGGTTGTGGTGGCCTACTAGCTTTCTCCTGGAGAGCTCTGCAGGTGCCTAAGAAGTGCAGCTGTCCTTGCAGAATGATGTAATTATTGATATGAAGCTGCTTAAAAATGATGAGCAGCACACTTTCCAAAACAAGAGAGTCAATAGAACGTCCCCAGTGGAGGAAAGGCCTGCCTAGATCTGGGCATAATGTCCTTTGTGTGGATAAAGAGTTATGTATGACGGGCAGGTGCCGGGTACTTTCCATGTAGATACTTACAACCATTTCCTGAGGGTGTCCGTCCTGGGACATGTACTAGCTATGGTGAGTTTTCCCCCAATGACTCTAACTGAAATAGAAACAGGGTGTGATAGGTACAGCTGTGAGTCCTGGCAGCCTTGAGGCTCTATGCTGATGAGTAGTGTCCTGAGTCGACATGTCTGAGGAGGCTTGGCAGAGTGCCCACTAGGGAGGAACTGAAATGGCTGATGTGGCAGAGGCGGAATGGAGGGGGAAGCCTATTTGACTAATTGTCTTCATATTTATAGCTAAACTGGTGAATGCAGAAGAAAGGCAAGTGGCTAACTACTCAGCTGTACCTCGCCATACCATCACTGCAGAGCAGTTCATATTCTGACCTGGAAGACGGGAACTCTTCAGGGCAGCCATGCTTTCCTTTCACTTTATTTTCGTGGATTACTTTTTCAGCAGTTGAGCTAGCAACAGATACTGAGGGAAAAATGCCAAGTATCTTTCATCTGAAGTGCCACTAATGGGGCATTTATTAATATTTGATTGAAAACTGAAATTCTTTAATGAGAACAAAATAGTAGCATGGAGTAGAATTGTTCTTTTTATCAAATACAGTGATTCAGGAGCAGGTCCCTGTAGCTAGGAGTCCCTAGCTCCTATTAGTTGAAAAATATATCACTGTCTTTGAATTTCAGAATAAATGATTATAAATGGGTATTTTCTTTTTATCCAATAGGGAATTCACCAGGAACCATTTTGCTGTTCAAAGAAGGTGGTGGGAGGGTATTTTCTTCTTTACACTGAGTCCAGTCGTTTGCATAAAAGACAAATGAGAAGGCACCCATAACTTACTAGAGGAAGAGGCTACTTTGAGGGTTAAGTGTTTGTTAATCAGCCAAACAGCAGATCAAATTAGCTAAATTTTTATTGAGTGTTCTGTTCTTTCCCATGAAAGTCGTGCTGCTCCAAAATCTCACAGGCAGCAAATACTAATGTCTACCTATAGCTACCCAGAGTGTCTTTATCACCATCTCCTGTAGAGCAGAGGCAGTGAGATGGAGGGACCACGTCATAGCTGGCTAGGATGAGCAGAGGGACGGCAGAAAGCCAGCACTCAGGTCCACACTCACGGTCTCTATGCACCCATACAGACAGTAAGTGAGGGAAAAGTCAGTAACTGGCAACTAAAGTCGTCCTGTGAGAGAAGCAAGACAGATATATGTTCACTGCTGTCATCTATGAATGGGGAAACTAAGAAATAGAAATAGGAAAATAAATTGACTGAGGCCACATGCCATCAAAAACTCTAGGACAGGAAATTAGAGTCACTGACCCCTGAGCTACTGTAAACTGCGCTCTAATTAATTTAAAGACATCTTTTCCTTCTCCCCTTTACTTCCTTCCCTCCTTCTTCTCTCCCTCCCTCCCTACTTCCTCTCTCCTCCTCCCTCTCTCATTGTCTTCTTCACGCTGTCTGTATTGCTTGTCTCAGGCACTGTCTGTTATTTAAGGGTTAGAAATTCAGCACTGGAGTGAGGGTTAAATAACTGGTATTTCAGAATTGACAGAGAATGAATGAACTGTGATTTGCACAGTGCTC
The DNA here is from genome assembly GCF_000317375.1 of Microtus ochrogaster. Lineage (NCBI taxonomy): Eukaryota > Metazoa > Chordata > Mammalia > Rodentia > Cricetidae > Microtus > Microtus ochrogaster. The sequence continues at coordinate 24,104,900 of NC_022018.1, forward strand.
TCCTTCCCCCACCCCTTTAAACCACCTTCAGAGGAAAATATAGGAATCAAATTTGGGTGTCAGTCTCCTAGTTTACTGATGACCTCATTTGGAACTTGAAGGTGGATGTGGGTCAAACTTTAGTTCTCTGGGATTTTAGTTCTAGAAGCCAACAACATGAAGCTTTATGTCTAAGATTAATAAAAAAAAAAAAACCTTCCTCGCATGGCTTTAAAATCAGGCAAGAATGGCGAGACGGGTGAAAATGATCAAGTATGAAAATTATCACCTTGACACTTACGGCCTGGCTACTTATTGTAATGTGTGGTTTGGGTACCAGAGCTGGCCCAGAATCAGAGCTTGAGAATGAGCAAAGTTTTTGATTATCTCCATGGAAACTGCACTGCTAAATGAAGATATCTTCTTCAAACTGAAAAGCGTTTGGCATATCCACTTCTACTTTGGACTGACTTGGGAAACTGCCGTCAGACAAATGTTAATATGTACTGTCAATCTTCGTATAGTTTAAGGAAGGAGGTGTGTGGTCTTGTCAGGGGGAGGGGAAAGAGAAGCATGGTCCCTGCTTACCAAACTGTAGTATTCCTCAGGGCTATGAGCTACAGCTTTTGCTTCTATTGTTGTGGCAGAAGAAGAGCCTACAATCTTCTTAAGGTCAGAGTCATTTTTCTATCATTTAGAAGACTGGACTGAGGGCTAGAGGCTTGGTAAGAGGCAGAGCAGGACAGGTCTGGTTACGCTGGGCACACACCTGCTCTGCACTGCATGAGCAGCAATCTCTTTCTAGGCTTGTACGGCTCTTAGGAGGACCACATCTTTACTGTTTGTTCAGGTAAACAGAAAGAAAAGTATGGCTGAGTATCTCGTCTCATCTTCCAGCTTTCCTTCTTGTCCCCCCCCCCAATTTGCTCAATTTGAGGATGAAAGGGGGTACAGAGCTAGGGCAGCCTGTCAGCATTCCATGGGGCCTGGCACTCAGACCTTTTCACCTGGAGAAGTATGAGATGATAATTTTGGTTATAGAGAAAAGTTCAAGTTGGATAACTTGCTCACATGGGACACACTGCAAGCTGACTTCCTGCTGTATGCGATGCCTGCATCTCCCTTGACTGTGACACAGAGTTCCAATTATCACTTAAGGAAAGAGACTTTACAGAGAGCACACTCACCTCGACTCAGCCCGTCGGGTCCCCGGAGAATTCGGCATTCTTCTATTTGGCCAAATGGAGAAAACATCACTCTGATATCATTCTCATTACATTTCTTTGAAACCATTCCTATGAACAACTTTCGATCTTCCACAGCTAGGAGATAAAAATAACAAACGAACAAAGGCCATGTCATCTTTTTTTCTTATAATCAATGCTTCATTAACAACCAGGCTTGGGCATGTGAGAACCAATACAGTCCTGGAGCTAACTGTAGACCTGTGTCTCCCTTTTCCTCTAGCTCACCCTATGTGGTCTGTCTTCCACTCTGACCCAAGAACAATTTGTTTAGCTTCTAACTAGCCAGGCTGGTTACACTTGACACAGAAGTCGATTCTAGAGGAGAAAGTCATTCTGTTTCTTGAGAATCATCTCTGACAGTTCCTGTCTGTGTAAAACTAGAAACAGAAGAGCAAGGAGGAAGCTATACTAGTTCAGTAACTTGGAGCCAGGTTTTTCAAGGAATGGAGATACATTTTGGGTATCATGATAATGTGCACACTTTAGATTCTGAGAGAGGGAAAGATTAGGCAGGTTTTTCTTCCCTCAGATCTGGGAGGGCCCCCCAAATCTCCATTTTTTTTTCTCAAAATATTTGAATTATATTTAGCCTATAAAGCAAAATGACAGCTGATTTCAGGACAATGCTTGCTACTTACTTTTCTAGGAGGCAGAACCTTTTCAAAGATGTCTGAAGTGCTCCTAGAGATAAGGCCTGCTTATCTTCTATTGCTTTGATTTAATCTATTTCTCAGAATTAAAAGTGTGGATTGGGGGGGGGGGAGAGCCATACACCTCCAAGATCTGGCAATGCTCTGCCACAAGTCACTGCATGACCTTTGTTATGGATCTGGATTGCCATCTTGCCACTGCTGTGTAGGTGGTATGTACTTCTGTTTTTCTTAGTCCTTTATAGGGCAGAGTCTCATTTCCATGTACACAGTAAGTAGTTATTCTGGATTTTCTGAGTCCTGATGCCACTGGAACCCAAGTGAAGGTACATATCTGATCCTGCCAGGACTGGATGTTTTTCTGGAGCACTGCTACAATACAGTGACTTACCCTGAAACAACACAGTTGCACAGTTCTTTATAATGCCTCAAAGCCCTATGTCTGTGCTGTCACAGCCAAAGACAGAGTTCACTCAACACTTAAAAGGGTCTCATATGACTGAGAAATATTTTTTTAACACCAACTAATAATTTAAGATTCCAAAGCCCTATGTATCTATTATATTGGTCAGTGCAGCTTTGAAGAACCTAAATGAAGCAGCTAAATGTTTTTTGTCAGAGATTTCCACATAATAAGTAAAGGACTTATTCTATTTGTAAAATAGATTTTTGAGTCCATAAAAGGGAAAGGGACTTTTCTAGGGTCGTTCAAGAAATATGTGGCCTAATGTGGACTACAGTACTTTCCAACTCCCAGTCCAGTATTCTTATTCCCTTACTGATGTTTCCAGCTAGAAGTAGTAGATGGGACCTAAAGGGACAAGCAATGGTCACGACTTAGACTCTGGTCTCTGTTCTAGTGTTGCCATTAATTGAAATGTGACCCTGATAATCATCTCACTTTTGTCAGCTTCTCTTTCTTTTCCTTTTTTTTCTCTCTCTCTCTCTCTCTCTCTCTCTCTCTCTCTCTCTCTCTCTCTCTCTCTCTTCTTTCTTTCTTTTTTTAGCACTGCAGAGAAGGCAACCCAGCTGCATGCTTTGGTTAACTGAAGCACTGGGATGGATGGAGGGTGCTACAGCTGTGTACAGGCTCCCTTTCTCCTTTCTCCCTCTACACTCGGTACTTTCCAAGACAACTCAGGGAAAGTCTAGGGCTCTTTTAATATCCTCCTGAGAGGAAACTTAAGAAAAACTGAAGAGACCTGTAATGGGGGTGGGAAAACAAGATACTTAACACATAAAGGACAAAGTCAGGAGCAACTGGCGTATCTGTAGAAGGCAAAACAAACAAACAAACAAAACCCCTTTATGATATGATTGAGAGAATGGGCTCAGTGGATAAGGACAGTAACAGAATAAAAGTCATTGGGGAGGCTATGGAATAACTTTCATTTTGGATAAAAAATTTTAAGTACTGTTCTTTGTTGTACTGCTAGAACAAGTGAAACACCAGCTATCTACTATGAATTAGCACAAACCTAGTGGTCCAGGGCACCAAACTTCAGCAATCCCAAGATCCTGTGACAAGGAGCCTTTATGGTCTCCCACCTGTCTGATTATAGGTTCTCTGTGGGCTGGCCCATGAACACGAAGGGTTTTGAACAGCAGGCCCTATGAGGATGAGGCAAACCCTCGATGGAGACATGGAAATGGATGCAGAAGAAAGGGAAAGACTACTATCCGGTTCTTACTATTTCCTGCTCAGGACTCCTATACCTACCAAACTATGGCTGGCAGCTATATGAGAACAGAAATTCCTGCCATATTCTTACCTTGAAGAATCTTGCTTTAGTACTTTAAAATAAAAGCAAATGTTAAAACGTTCATTTGGTTTTTAGTTTCACTGGTAAATTGGAAATTATAACGTTTAGCTAAAATAATTTGTACATTTTTTGTTCCAGGATGGTACTACAGTAAATTTTACATGCAGATCCTTCTGAGTAAGCTAAATTATGGCCCCATCCACACAAGATGAGTACTATGAAAATGGAAATAATTTCAGAGGAAATTCTGACTTCCTGGGTACCACAAAGAATAAACTCAATCAGATATCAAGAAAGAAGACAACTCCTCCTTAAAATACTATGACCTAAGAAAAAAAGGGGAGGCGACATCTGTATGCTAGTAGAAATGTTAATTTCCTTTTTTCTGTGTGTGGCTCATACCTAACTGTCAATCAGTAAGAATGTGGATTGCCCAAATCAATTCTACTGTCTCCAGAGTAGTCTGGTAGCTAGGTGTTTTAGAGGAATTTGAAAAACAGAAGTAAGCTCCCTTCTCTTTAGGGCAAAACCATTTTCCTCCAGGACAAAGTGAACTGCACAGGGACAGGACTTTCACACATGAAGTTCCCTACTTCAGCAACAACAGCAATAGGACCAAAAGTGACTTCCAGACCATGTGTAATGAGAAAGGGTTAATGTTCTGAGTATAAGGTAACTTCTTAGAGTAAGAGGTCTAGAAATGTCATTTTAAAACATCTCTAATTGTAAGTCTGTGCTAACACCCTGGCATACAATCTGTCAAAGTCACACCTGGATTTGGGGCTGCTTGAATTAATTATCAACTTTTCAGTGTGTTGGTGCTAACATATGGCATTTAATTACTGCCTCCAAATCTGAGAGTGGCTCCACTTTGAATTTCAAAATTATTTTTCCATTTTCTAGAAAATCAGAAAGTGACTGGATAAAAATACTTAGTGATTTTTACTTTTAATGGTGGCTTTGAAGGTTTTCACCTTCCCATGAAAACAGTTATTATGACTCTGGTTAGCTCTGAACTTGATAAAAGAATACAGAGGTTTTAGAGGTCTTGAGAAAGAGACAGGTCTTAATTAGCATTTCTGGAGTCTAGGAGTTAAGGTCCTTCAACAAGTATGGTTAGAAAGTTAAGACAGGATGTAGTCTATGTTCTTTCTAAACAGTATCTTCCTTGTCAGCAAGAAGCATGTCAATAGTCAATGCTGACTCTAGCTAATGAGACCCAAACATGGCATAGGAAAGCACAAGCTTTTGTTATCACTCACTAGAAGACTAGCTTTAGTAACTGCTTTTAAGTCTTGCACAGCTGGCATCTACTGCATAGTAAGAGGACTGAAGGTTGATTGAAGACTGACCGCTGGATGCTACAGAAAAATCTATGATACATAGAATGGAAGAAAGTAACTACTTAATGCTAGTTAATACAAGTACTTATATTCATACCTTCTCACACACACTCTTTATACTATCACTCAATTTTCTGCAGTGGAAAATAACAAGAAAGTTGAAATCTGTTGATGTCTGAGTATTTTAAAAGTGTTCTTATTAAATGCCCAATCAATTATTACTTATCTAGAGTAGTATTTTTTATTTGTCCCTTTGCACATCTGGTACAGTAGCCCAGAAAATAAAATGCTGCCGAGTGGAATGAATGTTATAGAGGATTCAGATTAAATTATAGCGATTTGAAAGGTGGATTAAAGGAAACCATAGAGGTTTAGGAATCCCACTCAGTTAAGATTCAACAGTGCAGGGCTGGTGTACAAGTATCTAACATTTCTGAGCTCACCAGAGAGTCCCTGTATCAGACTAGAGATGGCTAGGGATTCCAAGGCTGACAATTTTGCTGGAATTCAGTTATCCATAACTAACTGATCCGTGATTAGCAGTCCTTGCTCAGAAAATACAAAATTTCAGAATCTGAGCACACAGATAATGAAGACAGCAACTGTCTAGCTGTGATGAGTCCTTTGTGCTATACATAAATGTCAGCAAACTCAATAAAAGTGCAATTAGAGCTCATTATACTTCTTTCAAGCTATTCAGAGCGTCTGAACCAAAGAAATCTTTGTGTTCTTTATGCTTCTGAAACTATGCTTACCTGTCAAAAATGCCATGAGAAATCAGAAAGGGCTGTGCTACTTATAATCTGAGTTAGAAAAGTATACATTTCTTCTGATTCCTAAGTTAGGTCCAAAGGGAACTATGCAAGCTCTTCATATCTATGCAAGACAAAGTTCCATTTGAGCTCCCATAATAGAGTTTTTGAAATGTAATTGTAAGTTTGTTCTCATGTTTTGACTTTTCTAATCAGAAATCAAAAAAATGAAGGCCAAAGAAGAACTCATCCCACAAGCAGGGTTGAGGATCCTCCGTCCATGTCTGAGCTTATACTGTGGCGTGAGCAGTCTAGGTGTGCCAGGCTGTGACGCTAATTTAGTATTAACATTTAGTATTTCTGGTGTGGCAGGTACTATGTTAATTCTTTTATGGACTGTGGGGGTTTGTTTGATAAATGTTCCCATAGACATATGCATCTGAACACTGGTGCTTTTTGGGAAGTTGTAGGATATGGAGCCTTCCTGGAGGAAGTAAGTTATTGGAGGTGAGCTATGAGAGAGCCTATGTGTGCTTGAGAGGTTGAGAAGTGTTCTCTTAGCTCCCTGCTCTGGCCTCCTACCATCATGTCTTCCCTAACCTTATGAACTCTCCCTCTGAAACTATAAGCCCAAATAAGTTGCTTTTAGTCATGAAATTATTTTCAGAGCAACAGAAAAGCTGGTATCAGAGAATAGGGTTGTTTCTGAGAAACACTTGACCATGTTGTTTTTTTTTGAGGAATGTGAAAGACTTTGGAACTTTGGACTAGACAAGTAGTTAAATGTTGTAAGCAGAACTTAATGACATATTCTAGTGGGAGTGTGAAACCAGAAACGCTGAGAGTAGTGAAGGTCTGGCTCACGAGGTTTCTTTCATAGGGTAATAAGGAGTTTATTAGCAACAGAGCTACAAACCATTTCTATGATATTTTGGGAAAGAATATGACTGTTTTCTGTCTATGTTCTGAGAATTATGTGAGGCTAAATTAAAAAGAAATGGATTGCTGGGTTCAGTACTGAGAAGGCAGAAGCAAATGTATCTCTGTGAGTTCAAGGCTAGCCTGGTCCACATAGTGAGTTTGAGGCCCTTCAGGGCTGCATAGAGAGATCTTGTTTCCATAATAAATAAAATAAAAATGTAGTGGCCCAATTTCTTTAGTATAATAAATTTCAAATCAGCATCATGTTGAATCTTTGGCATGATTATTACTAATAACTCTTATGCAGGTCTATAATGAAAGAGTAAATAGGGATGAAATTTAAAATGTATAGGTGGAATAGAAATAGAACACTAGGAAGCATATTATTTCTGCTAAGGCACATGCTTAAGGAGAGACTGGGATTGTTAAGCAGAGTGGGGCCATGAAGGAAAGGCCTTCTGCTTTGTTCTGGAATAATAGGAAGGGTGCTCTCAGGAAAAGACTCTATCCAGCAAAGACTCTAACTTAAGAAAGGAGAAAGCTTTAGGGGCTGCTTGTTCATAGAAAGCAATTGCTTCAACACAGAAAAGCTGCTGCTAATTCAGTCAAATGGTACAAGATGTTCATCTGAAGATGGCAGTTAACTTGGCAGTTAATCCAGATGGCACTGTCTTTGAAAGCATGAAAGATTCTGGAGTGAGGGGGTCATGTATTCCTCTCCATAATTTTCGAGAGAAACTGAAGCCAAGCAACATGTGGCAATGCTGGAGTCCCTTTGAGAAGACCCTGCCAGACCATTACATGAAGTTGTGAAAGTGAAGCCTGGTTCCAGTGAAGATTACAAGATGTTGGAGATGTCAGAATTGGAAGACATCTGCCACAGAGAGCTGAATGCAAGGGATAGAACCAGCTCAAAAAAGAGATGTGTGTTATATCCTACATCAAAGCTATAGGACTGAGACATCTAATCCCTTTCAAACTAAAGCCCTAGATACTGGATGCAGAGACATAGGCGCCAGTAGTTTCCCTGGTGGGTTTTACTTTTGCTTTGATTTAATATTTCTTTACTATGTCAAATTTATCCCTTCTGGAGTTTTCTAAGTTTATGCTGGAGGTATGTAATTTAATTTTTGGTTTTATAGGGGTCATAGTTAAGAGACTGCCTTGAGTCTCAAAACAGACTTTCAATTTCTAAACAGTGTTGAGACTTTAAATACTATGGGGACTTCTGAAGTTGTACTAAATGCATTTTGTATCATGAAAGGGCATGAACTTTTGAGGGCCAGTGAATGGAGTGTGATGATGTGTGTAAGAAATGTCCCCCATAGGCTCATTCATTTGAATACTTAGTTGCAGCTATGGCTTACTTACCTGCTATCCCATACAGCTTCCTCAAAAGGGGTATTTTAAGGACTTTTATTTTTTATTGTAGTAATAAGGATACCCAAAACCTCCTTGACTTTTAAGGTCATGAAAAATTTGGGGCACATGGTTTAGTTTGCAGTAGTTTTAGACTTAGACCAAACATTGTGTTCAGAGTTGACACTGGAGAATAAAAGCAGCAAAACACTGAGAACTCTTGGCAGCAATGGGTTTGTAATCTATCTGGCTGTACACATGAACAGTAGACAATATAAAGAAGAATATATACCATATTTCAATACTCGGGCATTTCAGGCCCTATGTGTTCAATTTAACTATCTGAATTGTGTTTATAAATACAACATAAAGCTTTCCACAAACTTTCACTCCAGGACTTTTGCTCTGATATAATTTAGAGAAGTATGGAGCCAAAGGATAGGGAGAACATCTCATGGTGGCTAGAAACTCCAAGAAGACATACACTGACAGGGTTTGTTCCACATGATTCTTTTCTTCTGTTTGCCATGAAAGGGTAGCAGAGTATATGAGAAGTCTGGGGTAGAAATGGCTAGCTTTTGATGAAGGTACGCTCAGCAAAGAATGTTCCACATCCAGGGTATCCCTCTGGGAGGTAATAACTAACACTTCAAGGAGTGTCCGTCATTTACAAAGACTGTGGCAAAAATCTTACTAAGAGTCTACAAGAAATAAAAATCTAACCCATTTAAGGTAGTTACCCCCATTCCTATTTTATGAATGAGAAGATGCAAAGTTCCATGTTAGTGACTATAATTAGGCATTAAGTTAGTGAAATGGATAAAGTTCCATGTCAGGGACATAGTCTCTTTACTTTTTCATATTCACCGCAGCATACCATCCTTTAGACAACTTTCCTGACACATAGTAAATGATAAATGTGTAACTAATGAAGGAAGGAAAGAAGGAAGGGAGGGAGGAAGGAAGCAAGCAAGCAATTTAATTATGGCATCACAACAAAGCAGTGGCAGATTTTTAGAAATTTCTTGTGATAAATACCATATTTATGACAAAATAGTATAGCAAAGGTGAATCAGCGTGGAGGGAAGTACAGGGCTGAGAAGATTGGAGCAAAGCACCAGAACTTGCTCAGGGGGATGGGATAAGCGGCAGACAGTGTGCTTGCTCTGACAAACCACTGTTGGCAGCCCTTGTGACAACTTGGGAGTTTTCTTCAAAACTTTACAGCTCATGAAGAAGCCAAAAAAAAAAAAAAAGGAATACAATACAATTGGCAAAAAAAAGCAAACAACCAAAAACCAAAACAAAAAACCCTTGTGGAGAGATGTAGAGCCCAATCATAATTTACATTTGCAGCTATATAGATCTCTAAATGCACGGCTTCTGCCCTGATTACTAATTAATGAGGTGCAGAACTGCCTGCTGGTAGGAAACAGTGCTGGTTATGTCAGTCTTGTGGGACAGAGGAGCTCTGTGGTCCAAGAGGGTAGATGATTCTTTAATATCATTTCAGTAAATTAAAAGAACAAAATGGGGACAGGAGGCTTGTAGAGATAGAAGTAAAAACTTGACAAAAAATGCGAACTATCAACCCTGAAGTGTCTTGAAGAGACAAATCTCAATTTTATTATAGACCTCATCAAATACATATTACTTTTGCAGCAACTGTATGTTCATTTAATCAGCAGACTGAATTCTGATGTGAATGTATTGGTAAAATGTAGAGAAAAATGTAGTAAGAGAGTTAAAAAGAGTGGCCTGTTTCTCAGTGGATACTCATTTTCCACTCATGTTCCCCACCCGTCAGGTACCCCTGTGTTGTACTAGGAGTAGATCAATATTAGCCAAATTCCACAACGTTATGACATAGGGCAAGCCTTAAACAGAGCTAATGGAAAACCACTCCTTGTCACAGTCTTCACAGTTGTTGTTGGTTATTTTTCCCTCCACAGATAAACGAGATGGAAGAGTGGAGACATGTTTCACCAGATGTGCTAACCATAATGCATGGAGTAGCAGCTGACCACCTTCCAGACGGAAACAACAGCTAGAGCTGGCTCCTCCTCCCGACCTGACTTAATCGAAAGTAGCAGACATTATTATATTAGACAGTTGGTTGCCACCTACCGTTTGACTTTTCACTATCTGCAGGTTTCATCTGAATGGGATGATGCATCTAAAAATATAAAAAGTGAGAAAGTAAAGACAGATTGAACAACTGTAAAACCAGTCTAAGAAATGTGATACTATTCAAGTACTGCTATAATTACAAGGACACATAATTAATAACAAGGCTTCTAAAGAGTGACATTACCTTAGTTTGTTACCTAAGTTTTATGTTCAGGAATCTAACCCTCAAGCTAGGAACACTGTAATAGTACTTAAAAACTTGAACTTTGGAGTCAGGCTGGAGTATAACCTGGCTTTGCCATTCAACATAGCTTCTACCTCTGCATTATAGGTGATTCTAGCTCTGCAATCACAGCTATGTAATCTGGGCTGGTGCAATTTCTCTATGTAGTCTCTTCATCTGTGAGATGGGGAGTCTGAGAGTCAAATGAGAGCACACATGAAAAGTGCTTAATGCATAAGCAGAGCCCAGCATGTGTTGATGAAGAATTTAGAAATATGGAATGAATATTTAGAATTATTAAATGGTAATAATCTTTGTTTATCTACCAGCTACTCTGTTTGATTTCTGAGTTTATCTCAAGTCTCAATAAGAAATATTTGAAGGTATATCAGTGGCTTGATTTAGGTACCAACATACACATATACTACACACACACACACACACACACACACACACACTGCATAGTCACTGGGATATGTGGACCAACAGGAGCAAGGGCAGAAGAGAGACTTGAGCCTACTAATTCAGTTACTACACATGTGAGAATAGAGAAACTTGTAACAAATGAAGCTGAGATCCTGAGCAATGGAAGACCTGGATGCTCCATGGTTCGTTATACAAAGCTGATGACACTGCTGTGTATGATCCAGAGTTTACTCCAAGCACAGAATGTTACCACTATTTCCAATTAAAATAAATTCCTCAAACTACTTTCAAAGGTCCTCTTATTTGATATTTCATCATACCCCAAGGAACAGGGAAGCCACAGGGTGGATGGAATCACTGGTTGTGCAAAAGCTTTTATTATAATGGGTCCACTCTTTGTGAACTTTTAATTTCCCCAGTGGACTTCCATTACTTGTAAGCCACAGCTCTGGGTTTTATCTAATTTAAGTAAAAGGGAATGGTACTTAGGGCACTTACATGATGGGACATTATTATCAGGTAGTGTGTGTACACCAAATACCTGCCAGTGTCTTTAGAACACCAGAGGAACAGTACAGTGAGAAAGAACTGCCAAAAGATAAGACCCTAAGTAATTCAGAGCTGCCTGTATGTCCTCAATGGCAGGATGCTTTTATCTGTAGATCACAGGCCTCGAGATACAGCAACTACTAGTATTCCCACTCCATAATTTATATATTCAATTTGTGGAGCATAGACTACTTGAGGGTGATATGGAATATTACTTTAACTATGTAAAGATGTGTTACATTTGTTTCACCTTGTCTGCCTAAGGCACCTGATTGGTCTCATAAAAAGCTGAATAACCATTACAAATAATGCTGCTATAAACATAATTGAATGAACGTCCTGGAAGTATAGTTGAGCATCCTTTGCGTATATGCCCAAGAGTGGTATTGCTGGGTCTTGTGGTAGGTTGATTCCCAATTTTTTGAGCAATCGCCATACTGATTTCCAGAGTGGTTGTACAAGTTTGCATTTCCATCAGAAATGGAGGAGGTTCCCCTTATTCCACATCTTCTCCAACACAAGCTATTATTGCATTATTTGTAATAGCCAAAAACTTGGAAACAACCTAGATGCCCCTCACCCGAAGAATGGATAAAGAAAAGGTGGTATGTTTACACAATGGAGTACTACTCAGTGGTATAAAAACAATGACATCTTGAAATTTGCATGTAAATGGATGGAACAAGAAGAAACTATCCTGAGTGATGTAACTCAGACCCAAAAATAGGACCATGGTATGTCCCCACTCATAGGTGAATACTAGCAGTGAAGCAAAGGATAAGGAGCCTACAGTCCACGACCACAGAGAAGCTAAGTAACAAGAACCCTAAGAGAAACATACATAGATCCCCCTGGGAAGGGGAAATAAGCAAGATCTCCTAAGAAAATTGGGAGTGTGGGGTTGGGGTGTGGGTGTGGAGGGAAGGCATTAGGGGAGGAGGAGAAAAGGGGAGGGAGAAGGAAAACTAGAGGGAACAGGATGGTCGAGATGGGGAAGGACAGAGAGGGAGAACAAAAAAAAGATATCTTGATTGAGGGAGCCAGTACGGGACTAGGAAGAAACCTGGCACTAGACAAGGACAACCTTAGCTAAGACCCTAAACAACAGTGGAGAGGGTGTCTGAACTGGCCCCTGCCCTGTAGTCAGATTGATGACTTTCTTAAATGTCACCACAGAACCTATATCCAGCAACTGATGAAAGCAGATGCAGAGAACCATAGCGGAGCACTGGGCTGAACTCCCAAAGCCCAGTTGAAGAGAGAGAGGAGTGAGAATATGAGCAAAGAGGTCAAGAACATGATGGGGATACCCACTGAAACAGCTGACCTGACCTAATGGAAGCCTTTCAACCTTGGCCTGACAGCGAGGGAACCAGCATAGGACCAAACTAGTCCCTCTGAATGTGGGTGGTGGTTGTTTGACTGGGGCAGACTGTGAGGCCACCGGCAGTGAGACCAGGATTTATCCCTACTGCTTGTTCTAATGTTTTAGAACCCATTCTCTGGAAGGGTACCTTGCTTAGTCTAGATATAGGGGGGAGGGCCTTTTTCCTGCCTCAAAGTAATGTGCTAGAATTTGTTGACTTCCCATGGGAAGCATTACCCTCTCTGAGGAGTGGCTGGGGGGTGAGTTGGAGGTTAGAGGGAGGAAGGTGGAGGGAGCAGGAGGAGGGAAGGGAGTGGGAAATGGATTGGCATGTAAATGAGAAAAGATAGCTTTTTAAAAAGATAAATTAAGCCGGGCAATGGTGGCGCATGCCTTTAATCCCAGCACTTGGGAGGCAGAGGCAGGCGGATCTCTGTGAGTTCGAGACCA
>NC_022018.1:24118349-24128518 GCF_000317375.1 Microtus ochrogaster
AGAGAGAGAGAGAAGACAGACACACAGAGACAGACAGAGAGAGAGAGAGAGAGAGAGAGAGAGAGAGAGAGAGAGAGAGAGAAAGAGAGAGAGAGAGAATAAGAGAGGAAGATAGGAGATGCCCGGGGCCAGCTGGCCAGCCAGGTAGGCAGCCACCAGCCAGTCAGACAGAGTAGGACAGACAGAATGAAAGAAAGGTAAAATGCCGAGGCAAAATGTAGACCAAGAGGAACAGGTTAAATTAAGTTATAAGAACTAGTGGGACAAGCATAAGATAAGGTCGAGAATTCCTAACCAATAATAAGTCCCTTTGTCATGATTTGGAAGCTGGTTGATGGCTCAAATGAAAGCCTGTTATATGATAATATAATGTTTAGGAGTCCTAAATAGTCCTTAAAAACACTACAGAAACAAACTGTGGAAAGTTCTGATTTGACCAATGTTGGAGAGAACAAGGTTTAAGGAAGATCAACAGTGTCTTTGAGCAGGTTATCCTTTGGTTTCATCTGTCTACCCATTTAGCCAGCATGGTCTTCTTGTGCCAGATCTAGGCTGAGGCCAGCTAGCTGTCAAAGGCCATAAGAGAGGGTTTTCCCCGAAGGGGCTGCGTGATTGGAAAACACAGTGCAAACTGCTAGTAGAGCAACATCCAAATGCTGGAGGAGAGGCAACACAGTTTCTAGGAACCAAGGGAGAAAGAAATTTTTACTTTGCCTGGAAAGGACAAAGATTCCTAGCAAACATGGCATCTAGTTCCAGTCCTGAGACTTGTTAGATTAAGAGAAGATGGCTTGTCAAACCTGCAGATGTCCCATCAAAGACCCAATGGTAAGAACGAACCCATATCTGACACTGCTTGGGTGACTAAGAACCCAAGACAGATAGGCCAGGAACCTAGGGAAAAACAAATACTACTGTTCTGCTAAAGGAACACAGCAATAAAATGACCCCAATGACATTCTGCCACACTCATGGATCATTGCCATCATCAGAGAAGCACAAAGATAGAGAACCACAGTCTTTTTTTTTAATAATTTAATTCATTTTTTTTTACAAAAAGAAAACAAATTACCTTTTTCATTTCACATACCAATACCAGTTCCCACTCTCTCCACCAATGCCCCCCTCTCCAAATCCACTCCTCAGAGAGGGTAAGGCACATTGCTTTGGGAAAGGTTCAAGGCTCTCCCCACTATATCCAGGCTGAGCAAGATATCCAATTCAAAGAGAATACGTTCCCAAAAAGTCAGTACAAGCAGTAGGGATAAATCCTGGTGCTGCTGCCAGTAGATCTGCAGTCTACCCCATCCATACAACTGTCACCCACATTCAGAGGGTCTACTTTGATCCTATGCTGAAGAAACACAGTATTAAAATTTGTAGAGTAAGAGATCTTGGACCACTCAGTCCTAAATGGATGTCTCCATTCAATCCCTTCTCTCAGATCTCAGGAAACTATGTAGAAGATGATGACACAGGAAGAGTGTAAGAGTCAGAGGGAATGAAGAACACCAAGGAAACACAGCAGGACCAACAAACATAGAAACACAAAGAGACTATTGCAGCACACATAGCCATAGGGGGTATCAGTGTGAGAGAAGTGAACACAAGCCCCTATCTCTAACCTAGAAGCAATCTCCAACTGATGATCACTTGCAAACGAAAAATTTATGTCTCCAATGGAGTTTCAATAGGGATACAAACAATAACTCTTTCTCCCCCTTTTATTGAAAATATTTTTTTCCTCACGTAATATGATTATGATCCCTCTGTTCTTCCCAGTTCCTTCTCCCCTCCGCTCCCATCTGGCTCTATTCTCTTTCTATCTCTCATTAGATAACAAACAGGCTCTAAGGGACTATAATATAATAATACAGTAAGATAAACAAAAAGTAACATATTGGAATTGGACAAGACAAACAGAAGGAAAAGAGCCCAAGAGAAGGGATAAGAAACATAAACCTACAAAAACATTAAAGAGAATATGCAAAGTACATGGAGGGTAAAAAAGAAGAAAAATATATAAATAAAAGAAAAAATTTTAAATAAAAATTTTAAGAAAAGAGAAAGAAAAGTCCTCACATGACACTGTGAGACAAGAAGCCTCCAAAGGGGCATACAGCCTAGCCGTCAGAGCAGTTTTTTTCCCCCAGTGAGACTCCCTTGGAGGAAACTAAATTTTCATTTGTAAGTGATTCTCAACTGGAGATTGTTTCTGGGCTAGAGATGGGGGCTTGTGTCCACCTCTCCCGTCAGCTCCAGCACTCCAACTGGAGCAGACCTGTGCAGGCTCTGTGCACTCATATGTGCACCTGTCATGTTGACTTTAAGGGCCTTGCTTCCATGGTGCAGTCATCCCCTCTGGCTCTTACACTCTTTCTGTCTCCTCTTATTTGATGGACTCATCCCATTTAGGACTGAGTGTTCCAAGGTGCTTCATTCATTCATTGTATACTATCTGGCTGTGGGTCTCGACATTTGTTCCTACAGCTTCAGGAGGAAGTTTCTATGAAGATGGCCGAGCAAGGTACTGATCTGTGAGTATAAGGATGTCATCAGCAGTCAGCTGGAGCCATTTTGTTGCTAGTGTTGTCTGTTTGCTTTTTTTCTCACACCAGTAGTGTTTGGGATACAAACCACTCTTAAAGGTAGGACCCATGCCCAGCAGTAGATGACCAACACAAAAGTTTTCTTCAGAAGTTCTTTGTCTAATAATTTTTGCCAGGGCATTTTTTTTAAACCTTACAGATCATATGAGTGTGGATTATGTCTTCTGGTTTTTGTGTTTTATGGGATTTTCATGTCTATGAACATGTGTGTCTCTGATTCTATATGTGTTTATTGTGCTTTTTTACCTCTTTTTTTCTGTTCATTTTATCCTAATCCAATTTGTTTTTGTTTTATCTTGTTTTTTTTTTATTATTCTTTAGATGTCATTTGTTTTCTACAGAGAGATGGAAAGCATGCAGATATGGATGGGAAGGGAGATGAGGAGGAACTTGGAGGAATTAGAAACTGTAACCAGAACATTTTGCATGAAAAAGAAACTATATTCAATAAAAGAAAAGAAACGGTAAACATAGTTCCTTTCCAAAGGGAGTTTATCATACAAGGAGAACAGCAGCATAAATTTGTGAGGGTGTTAGAGCAGTGTTCTCAACCTGTGGGTCTTGACCCCTTTGGAGGTCAAACAACCACCAGAAAACACAGATATTTACATTATAATTCATAACAGTAACAAATTACAGTTATGAAATAGCAACAAAATAGTTCTATGGCTGAGGGTCACCACCACATGAGGATCTGTATTAGGGTGGAACATTAGGAAGGCTGAGAACCACTGTGTTAGAGGTTCTTGTAAGCTAATAAACTGATGGTTTGTCAAAGTGTATGGTCCCATGAAATCCACAGTAAAGATACAAAAGATAGAGGTAAGTGTATGTTTTATGGGAAATATAGATGAACTAAATGTGGCTCTTGCTCTCAAGAAGCCTGCTGTCCATCATGGTGGTTGATACACACATTTTATAAAAGGGAATGACAAATACCAGAAGAGGAGCAGGTGCTGTGAGCATCAGGTGTCAGTGCTATGGCCATCTAGACTTATCTGTGACGTGTACAGGACACTTGAGGAGGAATCAGAGACTCACACAAGCAGCATCATTGAACTATAAGACTGCTCTCAATTGCAGTTATGAAGGGAACAGTTGATTCACTAAGGACACACAGCTGATTAATGACACAGCTGGGATCAGAAATCAGATCACCCTGCTCTTAATACAGTGATGACTCTCCTGGACCACACTACTTCTCCACAGAATGTTTAATATGGGCCTTTAGTTAAGAGCTCCAGGCTTCACTCACCAGAGTCAGGTAAACATGCATTTAGATGAAAGTATCCTCCTTTTTTCTCTAAACTCCCCAAACACTAGATCTCTGTAGGTTCATGACTGCTATTTCAGAGTAATATCTTGTTCTTCATCTTCCTGTAGCTGCTCAGTATCTGACCTAAGATCATCTAGAAAGAATAGCAGCAGTAATAAAGCACCTACTGCCACTATATACTTGAACTCCGTTTTGTTTTTTAGTGGGCCCAGAGCGGGTAAAAACCTAGTTCACAGAAATTTTGGTTGTCAGACTATGGTGAACACTGAGTGGGCGGTCACCTACTGCAGGTACATTCTGAAGATAATTTAGTCATGTAAAGCACTGTAACCTTCGAGAAAGGTGTTCAATCAGTACTATATTAAGAATGGCTCATTATCATGAACATTGTTCATTTGAGTTACAAATTTCTGATCACATACAAGACATAATGTCAAAAGGGACAAAAGCAGCATGGAGGAGTCATTCTCATCATGTTACTTTACTTTCTCAAAACCTGATTCAATGAATTTTGAGAGGTTTCTTGACTGGAACAGGGAGGTTACTACAAAAGAATGGGCATTCTAGTTTGTTTCAGATTATAATAAAGGGATTTTCTTCAACAAAGGGGGTTTTAAAGGTTTGATCTAGAATTACCCTGAGACTATTTATCCTTCTATTTGTTTTTGCTTTTTCATATATTGTTAGAAAAGGAGAGCTGTCATGACGGAATATTGTAAAGGATACCGAGACAGATCCAGAGTTTTCCAGAGTACAGTATGTGCTGAGATAAGACATTATGAGATCTCAGAAATGCCCAATACAGACCAAGGAAAGACAAACTGTGCTGTCTTAGATGACTCAAGGTGTTCCTTCTTCCTGGGCTACAGAATGGGTACAGGGCCAGCCTGAGAAACTGAGTAACACCAGGTCTTAAAAGTCAAAGAAGAGAAGTGATATAAGTTAGTGGGGGAGCACTTACATAACATACATGAGGCCTTTGGATTAATTCCTAGTACTATAAAAAGAGCTGCAGGAAGGACATCTCAAGGAAGAGAACACATATCCAAAGGTACAAAGCAAGTGAACACAGGACGTACTGCTATTATAGAATGATGTTATGACTTTCTAACCAAAGCAAGAGGAGTTCTTAAGAAGACCATTTACCAGAAAGCACAGTAAGACTAGGAGAAGAAGTCTGTAATCATGAAAGACTTTGAAAGAAGTAAGTGATGCAAGACTACCCAACTGTGAACTAACGCTGTCCTAGTCACCAGGACTGGCAGTTAAAAGCCACATCCTCAGCACCTTTTCAAGAACCTAAGATGAAACCAATGGTATCAGCATGGCTGCTTCTTAACACTTCCCACCACGACGAGGGAGCCTTATCTGCTGCCTAGGCTGGATGTGTCCCAAGGCTATATTTCCATACTCTGTATGGCACCTGGACATTCTACCTGATGACAACAGAGCAGGAAAGGCTCAAAAACTTGGTAGTTTCCATTCCAGTGTCTAATGTCTCATTAGTTGTAAGGGAATTCTAGAATTAGAACTGCGCCTGGTTCCCTGTGGCAAGTGAGTATATGATTGTTAAGACTTTTTTTTCCCCCGTCAAAAAAAGATTCCTTAGAGGTATGCGCTAGTTAAATTAAGGCTATGTCTTCACGACCATATATAATAGGCCATGTCTGAAAAAAATATTCAGTGATCTGTCTGTACTGTCACAATTAGCTCTGATGAGCCTAGGAAGTTTTATAAATACCAGTGTCTCACATGTAGAGGGTAGTTTTCTTGCGTCATGAGGAAACATGAGCAATGAGTCACCTACTTGTGTACTGGTAGCTATCTGAAAAGCAAAACAAACCACATATCCCTATTCTCTGTGGGGAGCATGTTTCCAGAGAACATGATAGGTGCCAGTTTTATACACATAGACCCTGCTCGCAGGAGTGCAGCTGACCTAACATATTTTAGGAGGAAAGTTTTCTGAATTTGTGTTATTGCCGATTGTTTGACTGACAGGAATCTCCTTTTCATTCTTGCCCATAGTTACACATCAAGTTGCTAGCTAGTTTCTTGGTCTCTATTTAGCTTTACTTGTTTTGAAACAAATGGGACATAATGAAAAGGGAAAATTTAATAGCTGCCTCTCATCTTTACTGGGGGTAGGGTAGTTCTAATTATGGTCTTTATATAAGGGGTGCTTAATTTCCATTAACCACTGGAATTATGTGTATAGTCAAAGCAGAACCATGCAGAGCAATATATATTACTGCAGCACACTAAATAGTGCTTCTGTGGAGCTGCTAAACTTTCAGTGAGGACATATTTATAAATTATTATTTTTTTCTACCCTGAAGTTATGACTGTGAACCATCTACAACAAGCAGCTTCCTTTTTTTAAAAATTTATTTATTTATTAAAGATTTCTGCCTCCTCCCTGCCACCGCCTCCCATTTCCCTCCCCCTACCCCATTAAGTCCCCCTCCCTCATCAGCCCAAAGAGCAATCAGGGTTCCCTGACCTGTGGGAAGTCCAAGGACCACCCACCTCCATCCAGGTCTAGTAAGGTGAGCATCCAAACTGCCTAGGCTCCCACAAAGCCAGTACGTGCAGTAGGATCAAAAACCCATTGCCATTGTTCTTGAGTTCTCAGTAGTCCTCATTGTCCACTATGTTCAGCAAGTCCGGTTTTATCCCATGCTTTTTCAGACCCAGGCCAGCTGGCCTTGGTGAGTTCCCGATAGAACATGCCCATTGTCTCAGTGTGTGGGTGCACCCCTCGCGGTCCTGAGTTCCTTGTTGTTGTGTTTTTTCTTCTGCTCTTGATTTGGACCTTGAGAATTATGTCCGGTGCTCCAATGTGGGTCTCTGTCTCTGTCTCCTTTCATCGCCAGATGAAGGTTAATATTCAGGAGGATGCCTATATGTTTTTCTTTGGGTTCACCTTCTTATTTAGCTTCTCTAGGATCGCAAATTATAGGCTCAATGTCCTTTGTTTATGGCTAGAAACCAAATATGAGTGAGTACATCCCATGTTCCTCTTTTTTGGTCTGGCTTACCTCACTCAGGATAGTGTTTTCTATTTCCATCCATTTGTATGCAAAATTCAAGAAGTCCTTGTTTTTTTACAAGCAGCTTCTTCTGTGTGATGCTGCTATCTTGTATGTACCGTGACTGGTGCTGCAGTACACAGGATTCCTGCATAAAGCCTCCCCACTTCCATCCCTCCTCTTACTTGGTAAGTAGCATGGGGTATGCCTTCCTCTTTTCCATTCATATATACCCCAGAATTGATCTGTCCACTGCTGGTGCTCAGAATGGCAAACAGTTGAAGAGAACAAATGTGCTTCATTCCTGAAAGTGTTTCAGCTTCATCACAGAAGGAGCCAGCTGTGGCTGATGAAAATGAAAATGAGGATAGAACTTTGGAACAAAGCCATTATTGAATGTCTGTGAGGGCAACAGGGTACTGTACCTAGCCCAGAATCCAAGTGTTACACCACAGTGACAGGTAGAAGGCTAGGCCACATCACCAGCAATCATTAATCAGCCCCAGACTGGTTTCTCCTAACTTCTCCTCTCAGTCTAGTGATGCCTACAAGGAAGAATATGATTTACAACACGTCCCTGGGGGAAAGCAAGGGATAGAGAGAGGACAGCCTGGCTGCACACACGAGAACTCATGTTGAAACTTGTTTAATTCTAGCCATCACCAACTGATGAATTAATCACCTTCACACAAGATTCAAAATAAAACATACCATTTTAAACCTGAAATAGGTTTTAGAAAGTCACTGTTACATATCATTAAAGCTATCCCAACCCCTTACTAGATCAGCTGTGCTGGCAAATATTATAAGTTTACTGCAATAAAATATTTAAAAGTAGAGAAGGAGGGGAGTGAAACAGGTAAATTTGTGAAAGAGCTCCATGAAAAATGAGTGAAAAACAAACAAACTAGCATTTTTATTTTACACCATGATAACACAAAACTGATTTGTGCAGAGTAATGGGAATCTTGTTTCCATAACCATGGAATATGAAATGCAACTATGCTATACTATCTAAGCTTTTATAAAAACAATTTTGTGACTGGTAAGTTGTAGAAGAGTTGCCACCAACTATAGGTAGATGATTCCTTGGAATGTAAGACTACGTGTACTGCCAAAGGTCCTTTCCCACAGTGAGACGCTCCACACTTGTATAGCTTTGCCCCTCTAAGTTACGTGCTTCCGTCACTGCAGTTACTGTTACATTACGCTCTACATTAGGGGACAGGGAAGAAACAAGGGTGGCTTTATTTATGACTGTCAAGGATGAGCAGTCATTATCCTCAAGGATAAGAGTCAAAAACCTCTGCACATGCTGCTGTTTCAAATGTAGATCTGCTAAGATGAGGCTACTAGAATGACAGCAAAACACAGATGGCAAAAATAATTTCTCAGATCAGTCAAAAACAAACTTTAATCAATAACTATCATTATTATGAATACAGAGGAAATATCCCTTCACTCCTAATTTTCTAGGCATTTTTTAAAGGCTTTCTGTAAGTTAATCCATTGTTTCCCAAAACAGTCTTGTGAAGTTGGTAATTAGAATAATCAAGAGGTCAGGGCAAAATAACTTGGCCTTGTCACATAGTAAACAAGCAGGGACTGTAACTCAGGTCTATCTGTGGCAAGAGCATACATAGTAAGTTCACTGCCTCTATTCTATACATATATGGTTTTGTGTGTCTACATAAAATATACAAAACACAAAACAAATTTTATACACACACACATATCTGAGACTGGCTCAATTCATTTAATATGGTTATCTCAAATTTTTGGAATCTTTAAAATTAATCAATGTATGGGCAACTTACTGTTATGTAAGCCATCATTCACATCCAAATGCTGTGTTAACTACTTAGATTATTTGTTGTCATAGTTATTTCAACATTTCTTTATAAATTCTCGAGAAAGCTGTTATCCTCTGAAGACACACATTCACGAGAGAAGCAGAGTATAAAGATTCATCTATATCTGGCCACAGGGTCACAGGGCCATTCATAATAGCTCGTTTGGAGCATTAGGATCGAGTTACCACCATAGGTACATGTAGAATTTTCAATCAATGTTTGCTGGCATATTTTTATATACATGCTTAATCTTGGAAAAAATAGGATTTGAATGGGATAGAAACAAGAAATATGACATATAATTTTCCCATAGCAAATCACAACTGGAGAAAAACTC
Source organism: Microtus ochrogaster (assembly GCF_000317375.1). Classification (NCBI taxonomy): domain Eukaryota; kingdom Metazoa; phylum Chordata; class Mammalia; order Rodentia; family Cricetidae; genus Microtus; species Microtus ochrogaster. The sequence continues at coordinate 24,127,457 of NC_022018.1, forward strand.
AATAAAAAAATTATGACTTCCTCATAGTCATTGAGCTATGTGAAGTGCCCAATAAAGTTATTGTTATCTTTTCTATACAAAAGTTGCTCTGAGGGTTTTTAAAAAGTCTATTTGAAAGCTAAAAGGATGCACTTTTAAAGAATGGCCTTTTCTGTTTCTCGGAAGGAATGCTCAACTCCCAGTTTTTTTTTTTTGATACATACTAATAATATAGTGATAGATAACTCAGAATTCTGCATCTGTTTTTGGCTTAGTGGGCTCCAACTCAGCCTTTTTAAGCCACAATAACATGAGCTATTTATATTTCTGCTAGAATAATGTAGTGTATTAAAGGCGATAAAATAAATAATATAACTATTTAGTTCTGGCAAAATATAATATAAAATATAGTAAGAAAATTAGATTACTCTGGGTAGAAGTCTATGAGGGAATTTGGTGATTAAGCCATCACTGCTGACAGATTACTCTAATCGGCTGTCAAATAACATTCCCAACCCCATCTGTAACTTGGCGTCCTAGTTATTCAGTCCACGTTACCTTTTGCGTATAAAACACACACCAAACAAGAGAGGTACAGACTAGCATTTATTATACTCATTAGCTATGATTAGGTTCTGTTTTCATACTAAATAAAAACACAAGCTTCCATTTTGGTTTATTTGTTCCTAAAAATTAGAAGAAAAAGGAATAATTTTAAAATAAGAAGCACAGGCCATGAATAAAAAGTAACTATAATAAAAAGCACAGACTTCTCAGAGACAGTGCTATTTAAAAATGGCAATCTTATTTTCTTTGACACATTAATGGTAAGGGAAAACACATGCTACTTTTAAAGATATGGTTTATTTTACTTCTATGTGATTGAGTATTTGCCTGCATTTATGTATGTACACCACATCCATGCCTGGTGTCCTCGGAGACCAAAAGAAGGCATCCAATTTCCTTAAAGTGGGATCATAGATACTTGTGAATTGTTATGTTCATATCAAACCTGAGTCTTCTGCAAGAACAGCAAATGCTCTTAGCCACTGAAGCATCTCTATAACCCTACTCCCGTGCCAC
>NC_022018.1:24128769-24133753 GCF_000317375.1 Microtus ochrogaster
TAGAACTAGCTCTTGTAGACCAGGCTGGTCTTGAACTCACAGAGATTCCCCTGCCTCTGCCTCCTGAGTGCTGGGATTAAAGGCAGGTGCCACCACCCGGCAACAGCTAGTGATTTCTACAATAAAAGGCACTGTGCTTAGCAGTTACTATATGAGGATTTCTTGGGTAGCTCTTCAGTTCTTCCACATTTGTCACTGCATCTCTGTTATATAAATACCTGGTCTAGATAAATGTACTACCAACTAAAAGCAAAATTTGCTAAGATTGTGCCTAGGTCTTAAGATCTACTTGTATTAAAGACAAAAACACCCCCCCCCCCACAACACAAAAACAAAATAAACTTAAAGTTATGAAGCAGTTTAAAAATGGAGATAAAGAAGGATTCAAAATAAGAAAAACCTTACAGAATCACAATGCTGCTGAAATTAAACACACAACAGCTACAATTGGAGCAAAAGACCACAAAAACTTTGTGTGAACACAGCTGGAAGATCAAAATCACTACTGATTAATGAGCCAAGATGAAGATAAAGGTAATAATGTGCCCTGTCTGATCACCAGAATCCTTTCCGACTATTTCTTTTCATTGTGGTACTGCCTTCCAAAGTCAACAATTGCTCCAATGATAATTCTTCTATATGTTAAACAGGTGGAAATCAGACCTGAGGTTCAGTGGAGCAAGACAACATTTACACTGAAACAGTAATGCCTTACCTGGCTAATAATGAGCTACTTAATGATTTGGTAGCTTGTGTACAATTCTAGTATGAAATTCCACATGCCATAAGTTTAGTATAATCTTAAACTTTAAGAGAAATGAGTTTAGTTTTTAAAATATATTATCCCTTTTGGTATTAGTCTCCTACCCATAACTGTCACATGTGGCTTCTGGCTCTGTCCCCAGCATTAGGTGTTTTCAGGTTCACCAATTCCTCAGCCCCAGAGTTGGGATGAACAGAGCCCTGCTTGAAGGCAAGAGGTAACACTGCAGTCTCTCCTGCTAACCTTCATTCTGCGGGAAGATGCCCCGTTGATTTCCTTCACCCCTCTGCCTGGGACTCCAAGGCCTGATTTTTCTTTTAGTAGTGAGTGCCTGAGAGCCTCCTCACCTGGTTTGCTCAACATTTTTTCCCCTAATGTTCTCTTGCTTAATAATGATTTTTTGAATTTCTTCCCAGAGAAATCTTTACTTAGAATTTTAAAGCCACACCACTGCTTCATCCTCACAGGAAATGGTTTGAGAAAGAAATCTATCCAAGAGGACTTAGGTTTCAGTGACCTTGCAGAAACGTGAGGTGCTGATTGAGAGTACTGCTCAGTCCCCTCTGGCACAGCAACAACCCTCCCCACAGAGTACTCTGCCTTCGCCTTTAACATGTTAAATTTCTTATCTTTGGAGTTCCCAGATTAGACCTATTTTTACTTATTTTTTCCCCTTATCATACTTCTTCCTAGTCCCACAGTCAATACCTTAGTTAGGTCCTCATTTCTACTCATGTAAATGCCTTTAGCTCCTCCTCACCAGTTCTGGTCATTGCCTTCCAAACTGTTTTCTACACCATTGCCTTCTGATTGCTCTTGAAACTTAGGTCTAGAAGTTTTCTCTTGCTCAAAAACTCACAAGAATCTTCTAAATTCAGTTCCAACTCTCTGGCCTAATTTTTAGGCTACCGTATGCTTCAACCTAGTAGTATTGTTAGGCTTGTTTCTCATTGCAATACTGTATTTCTCTTTTATTCAAATAGGTTGACTTTTTCTTCTTGAAATTTCTGCCATATGCTAATCCACAAAAAAGGATCAGAACCCTTTCTTATGCATATAAACATGTTGTTTCTTTTGGCTACATAGCTGCTGTAATCTATTCTAGACAAAGCTTACACTTCAAACTAGAATAAAACTGTTACTTTTGTTGATTAAGCATGGCTTAATAGGATAATTTCCTAATTTAAATTCATCTATTGCATGACAAAAAAACTGCATTATTTCAGATGACTGATAAAAAGTTTTCAAAGTTTAATTTTACAGGCTATTTACTTCCAGAGGTTTAGAGAGTTTTCCAGAAATTCCTCTACAATATTTATTAGATTTATTTATATTTTAGGTTAAAACATTTAAAGATTTAAAAACTTTAATTTTCTCTTTGTGTGTATGTGTACCTGAGAGTAGGTGTGCCGTGGGCTGGTCTTTCTGTATGTTGTGAATATGTGTTACTTTCATTGGTTGAAAAAGGTGAGTTGGCTTTTTCTATAGCCAGGCACAATAAGGCTTGACGGGAAAGCCAAATGGAGATACAGGGAGAAGGAGGAAGGAGTTGAGTGATGTGGGAGTCCCCTCTGTTTGTTGTGATTACCACTAATGAACAAAGAAACTGTCTTGGCTGTTATAGGGGAAAAGAATAGACCTAGGTGGGGAAAACTGAAGTGAATGCTGGGAGAAAGGAGGTAGTGTTGGAGACAGCATGGATCCGCCAGGGGAGAGAGACATGCTGAAACTTTGCTGGTAGGCCATGACCTTGGGGTGATATACAGGTTAATGGAGATAGGTTAAATTAAGATGTAAGAGTTGAGCAATAAGAAGCTACAGCTAATGGGCCAAGCAGTGATTTAATTGATACAGTATCTGTGTGGTTATTTTGGTTCTGGGTGGCCAGGAAAAACAAGCAGCCTCCTCCTACAGTCGAGAGAGATACCAGCAGCCACCCAAGGAGTAAGATGCCAGAGCACTACCAGTAAGCCATGGACCACATGGCAATACATAGATTAATAGAAATGGGCTAATTTAAATGTAAGAGCTAGCTAGTAATAAGCCTGAGTCACTAACCAAACATTTATAATTAATATAAGCCTCTGAGTGATATTCAGGGCATGAGAGAAATGTCTGATTATACAGGTTTCTGAGGAGGTCAGAGGTGATGGATCTGCTGGAGCTGGAGTTACAGGTAGTTGTGATATATATGATGGGTGTTAGAGACCAAATTCAGATCTTCTGCAAGAGGACCTTGTATGTCTAACCATTGAACCATCTCCCAAGTCCCATATTTACTAGTTTTAATCAAGTAAATTTAAACACAGTCTTAATAACCTGACTTTGTATTGTAAGTTCACTTTGACTTAGTGGTTAGTATTTTGTACCCAATACAAAATTTCCTTCATCTACTTCAAACAACCTTAATGCTGGTGTTTTATTTTGTAATTTAGAGTTTCCTTTCGGCTTTAAGATAACCTAAACTCAGCATAGAAATACTCCAAATAAGCAAATTGTTAAAACATGTATTGTAGAATATTATTTTAAGATGTGTTACATTGGGGCTGGAGAGATGGCTCAGAGGTTGGGAGCACTGGCTGCTCTTCCAGAGGTCCTGAGTTCAATTCCCAGCAACCACATGGTGGCTCACAGCCATCTGTACTGAGACCTGGCGCCCTCCTCTGGCGTGCAGGCAGAATGTTGTATACATAATAAATAAAATAAAAAAAGTTTTGAAAAAAAAAGATGTGTTACATTTGTTTACATTGTGAAATATTTGTTTAATGATGCAAAGATGTGTTGCATTCTTTTATGTTGCATTTGTTTAACTCTGTAAAGCGTGTTACTTTGCCTGTCTAAAACACCTGATTGGTCTAATAAAGATTTGAATGATCAATAGCAAGGCAGGAGAAAGGATAGGCGGAACTGGTAGGCAGAGAGAACAAATAGAAGGAGAAAAAGAGAAAAAAGATTAAGGATTGAGTGAAAGGAGGAGGAGGATTCCAGAATCCAGCCACCGAGCTACACAGCAAGCCATAATAGGGTAAAAAGTAGAGAAAGATATACAGAAATAGAGAAAGGCAAAATGCCAGAGGCAAAAGATAGGTGGGATAATTAATTTAAAAGCTTTCTAGAAGTAAGCCAAGCTAAGGCCAGATATTTATAAGTTATCATAAATCTCCATGTGTGTTTATGTGGGAGCTAGGTGGCAGGCCCCCCCAAAAGAGCAAAGAGTCAAAAGTTACAGTAAAGCGTTAGAAAAACCAACTACACCTCTGGCTCAAAATTAATTTGCAAAACTTAAGTTAGCGGTAATTTATCTTAAACTTGACAGGATACAGCTAATTTTATTAACACAATGGAAACGCATCACCAAATTATATATTCCAGTGATCCTTTCATAGCATAGTTTCTGAATCATAAATTGAATAAATTTTAAGCCACATTAGTTCATGCCTAAAATATCAACCTCTCTGCAATTGCAACCTCTCATTAAAAAAATACATGATTTGATTGATTTACAATAGACAAGTAAATTCTATACCTTAATCAACATTATTATTCCATACTGCCTCTGTATGTTTTGGGATTCCTACTAACTGAATAAAAGCAAATAAAGTATTTTTTCTAAATTATGCTTAAGACAAAATGATTCAAATTATCTCTCTCTATGTCTCATCTCTTGTCTTCCCTGCACCCCACTCCCTTTCCATATACCTGGTCAAAATAAATTCTAGTACACAGAGATGACAAATTGAGAAAAAATTCCTTATGGACAATTTCATATCATCCACAGTAAAATGCACAATAAAATGCAAATTCATTAAACATCTGAGCAAGACATATGACACTATGATAGCAGTTCTATTGATCCATCTCAGCTCTTACCACAGTACTAATTTTGGTTGAAATTCTGCCAGATGAAGACCTTCTTTCTAGTGCTGCAAATTCTTTAGAGTCTGAGCTTCATTTAATGATCTCGTTTTGATTTGTGCCTTCTACTTGATTATGGGACATCTTTTGCCAACTTTAGAAATTATCTGTTGGCAGAGCTAAGGGAAATCAGGATGACAGTTCAACTATTTTATCGAAAAAGCTTTATATTTAGGCCCAGTGTTTTAAACATTAAATTCAAAGCTTAAGCTTTCTATTTATTTATTAAAGATTTCTGCCTCTTGCCCGCCACTGCCTCCCATTTCCCTCCCCTTCCCCCGATCAAGTCCCCCTCCCTTGTCAGCC
>NC_022018.1:24135570-24136527 GCF_000317375.1 Microtus ochrogaster
ACAGTATTAAGCTTTCAAATACAAAGCCTGCACCCAAAATTTAAATGGCAAGGCAAAGGCAGAAAAGGTTATAAGGGCAACTTAGAAATGAAGCTGGAAACCACGGACGGACAGCACTTACCTGCAAAAGCAAATCTACTTCCCTAATCCTTACATGCTTACACATGGAACATTTAGCTGGGGCTTGGAAAGTTTGGGCATTTGATTTTGCAGGATAAATAAGATCATAATTAGAACCATAAGGTCTGGATTTGACCAAAGAGGCTTTGCCAATTTCAAATATTTACAATAAAATCTCTTGACACCCTTAAGCTTTGTTACTGAAGCCTGAAGCAAGTATCACACCAGGAAAGTCAGCGCGTTGACTTGAGGATATTGCATAGTATAAATAAAAGTGTGTGGTGAAGCATAAAGCACTATATGGTTATAAACTACTCTTCCCTCACTTACCGCCTATCTATATAACTTATTAACTTACCAAGAGAACATCTATGACCAAAAACTACTCTTGGAAATTCACAGATTCAGAAACATTTGTGGGCACCATCTATGGTATGAGGCTCTGACAATGTTTCCTCTCTACATGGAATCTGGACCTCAACATGGAGAGCACTGAAATGCTAACAGTGGAGAAGAATAAAGTATAGCAGGTGACAGGATGGATTTGAGCACTTAGTTCAGTAGACTGCAACAAAACAGTTTTGATTCTTACCCTTTTAAGATTATGATACAGTCCGTGAGTGCTGGTGTACAGATGCCATATAGTATTTGGGGCAAGAATGTTTGAAGAACGAATGAATGAAAGCTGAAGAAATAGGAAAAGAGGAAGAGCGCTTTCACCTTTTACACTCAGTAGTCACCCAGTTTTTGTTATTTTTGTGTTTCTGCTATATCAAACGACAAGAGCATTTGTTCAACTATGTTCATAGCAGTATTATTTGTAATAGCCAGAACCTG
>NC_022018.1:24137712-24183661 GCF_000317375.1 Microtus ochrogaster
TGTACAATTCTAGAGCACTGATTAATTCCATCCCAGCTTTACTCATTCAAGGCTGCATTTGGCAAAGAGAAAAGTTTTCATAGTGATAACCTGAAAAAGCCCTCAATCCCTTCTATGGTTTTATTAGTTTTGATAATTGAACTCTGAACTGTTAAGAGGAAGGAAATCTAGAGATACTACTAAGGTAAGATATGGGATTTCTTCACTCCCTGGAAATTGGTAATAATAAGGAAACATACAGGAATGGGGGGAGATGAGGATGGTTTCTATCTTAGTTGGTTCACCTATTTACTAAAGAAACAAAAAGAGAAAGGTTGAAAAATGACTTTAACATTACAATTTTCTGTGGACTATCTGACTGAATCTGTTCAATAATGACTACTAGATATTTATATTTTAGGGTTTAGTAGAAAACACAATTTTGAGATTTGGAATTCCAGGTCCTGACTATTACAAATCATGCTGCTATAAACATAGCTGAACAAATGTCCTTGTAGTATGATTGAGCATCTTTTGGGTATATGCTGGTTCCTGAGATAGGTTGATTCTCAATTTTCTGAGAAACTGCCATACTGATCTCCAGAGTGGTTGTAGAAGTTTGCATTCCCACCAGCAATGGAGGAGTGTTCCCCTTATTCCACATCCTCTCTAGCATGAGCTATCATTGGTGTTTTTGATCTTAGCCATTCTGACTGTTGTAAAATGGTTAAGAGTCATTTTGACTTGCATTTCCCTGATGGCTAAGGATGTAGAACATTTCCTTAAGTGTCTTTTGGCCATTTGAGATTCTTTTGTTGAGATTTTTTTTGTTTAGTTCTGTACCCCATTTTTAATTGGATTATTTGGAATTTTGATGTCTAATTTCTTGAGTTCTTTATACATTTTGGAGATCAGTTCTCTGTATGTTGGGTTGGTGAACATCTTTTCTCATTCAGTAGGCTGCTTTTTTGTCCCACTGACTGTATTCTTTGATTTAACAGAAGCTTCTCAGTTTCAGAAGGTCCCATTTATTTATTGTTTCTCTCAGTATCTGTGCTACTGAGGTTATAGTTAGGAAGTGGTCTCATGTGCCCATGCATTTAAGGTTACTTCCCACTTTCTCTTCTTTCAGGTTCAGTGTGGTCGGATTTATATTAAGGTCTTGGAGAGATCAGGGACATAAGGAACATATCTAAACATAATAAAAGCAATATACACCAAGCTGACAGCCACTATCAAATTAAATGGAGAGAAATTCAAAGCAATTCCACTAAAATCAGGAACAAGAGAATGCTGTCCACTCTCTTCCTATCTATTCAACATAGTTCTTGAAGTTCTGGCTAGACAACAAAAGGAGATCAAGGGAATTAATTCATATTGGAAAGGGAGAAGTCAAACTTTTGCTATTTGCAGATGATATTATACATAAGTGACTCCCAGAACTCTACCAGGGAACTTCTACAGTTGATAAATACATTCAGTAATGTGGCAAAATACAAGATCATTTAAAAAAATCAGTAGCCCTCTTATACACAAATGATAAAGAAGCTGAGAAACAAATCAGAGAAACATCACCTTTCACAATAGCCACAAATAACATAAAATATCTTGGGGTAGCAATAACCAAAGAAGTGAAAGACCTGCTCAACAAGAACTTTAAGACTTTGAAGAAAGAAACTGAAGAAGATAGCAGAAAATAGAAAGATCCTCCATGCTCTTGGATAGGTAGAATCAACATAATAAAAATGGCAACCCCTCTAAAAGCAGTCTATAGATTCAATGTAATTCCCATCAAAATTCCAACACAATTATTCACAGACCCCGAAAGAACAATACTTAACTTTATATGGAAAAACAAAAACCCAGGATAGCCAAAAACAATCCTGTACAATAAAGGGACTTCCAGAGGCATCACCATCCCTGACATCAAGCTCTATTATAGAGCTACAGTAATGAAAACAGCTTGGTATTGGCGTAAGAACAGGCAGGTGGACCAATGGAATCAAACCAAAGACCTGGATATTAATCTACACACCTATGAACACCTGATTTTTTTGACAAAGAAGCTAAAATTATACAATGGAAAAAATAAAGCATCTTCAACAAATGGTGCTGGCATAACTAGAATTCAACATATAGAAGAATGTAAATAGATCCATATCCCCAGGCAAAAAACCCAAGTCCAATTGGAATTTCATGGTCTATAAAGTTGTAGATGATATGTAAATGATTGCCAGGGGAACAAATCAGTATTTTAGGAGTTTTTTAAAAAAAATCATACTTTTTGTCATCTCTATAAAACATAAAAATTCATTATTTTGAGGGAAATATTAATATTTTTCACTGCGTGATTAAGGCATTGTGAAGGCACATGGCCCTTTAAGATGCTTTACTGTGTTCTCTTGTATACTCGATTGTTCTCTAATCCAGTTTCTTCTATCTTCTAACTGTAGGAGAGACCCAAGAATTCCTTTTAAAAATGAGTGTCAGTTAGGCGGTGGTGGCGCACATCTTTAATCCCAGCACTTGGGAGGCAGAGGCAGGCCGATCTCTGTGAGTTCGAGGCTAGCCTGGAGTACAAAAGCTAGTTCTAGGACAGGCTCCAAAGCTACAGAGAAACCATGTGTCACAACCCTCTGCAAAAGAAAAAAGAATGTCAAGTCTGAGCAGATGATGTATTTATCTTCTCATTGTTTAGTATTTTACTGAAGTCTAAACTAAACATGACCTTTCCCAGCAAAACTTTTAAAAGTTACCCCCAAAACAACCATATTATAATAAAATATTAACATTCAAGTATCATATTCAGATAAGAAAGTCAAGACAGAATGCCAGAGAACACAACAAAATTATTCAAACTGTAGCATCTATTTAAAGAATACATCTATGGGAAGATGAAGATATTGTGTAAGAGTATGGGATGCTATTTTGGGAAATTAGACAAGTTGGGACTTCACTTTGACAGAGTTGCTTCTCCTTAGAGCCCAGTTGAGGATTCAAAACAATCTTTCATCTTCCTTTTCACATCTAAGAATGTAGCTACCTCATCTAAATCAGATCATGTAAAATAATACACCATGGGCATCTCCTTAAAACCACTACAGTTCTTTCAGTTATCAGGACCATCTTAGTGGCACTACTAAAGATTTCCAAAAGGATAAAAATATCTTTAATTTTGTTCTTTTCTTCTTTTCCAAGTAACAAGATTCGTCAAGTGGGCTCAGAGTACAGACTTTGATTTTCCTAGTGAGCTGGGATGCTAATTGTGACCATGTGTTCTTGCTTCTGTATAAGCAGCTGACTTCAGATGTTTCTTCTCAAGTTTAAGGGTCAAGGAGTTTAACTCATAGACTCAAAGGCAGACATACTGATAAGAAAACAGTAAGGATTAAAATTTTTAAAAAATCCACACCAGTAAGACAGAGCTATTCTTTTGTTTCCAGTCTACCAGTTCAGCCCCAAACAGTTACTAAATACAAAAATGGGTAGAAGAATGTGTAGATAAACAGTGACAAACTATATACAAACTCAGTTGACAGGATTTTTACTCCAAGTTAGATATTTGGCTGTGATGAAAAAATAAGCACAATTTATGTGTCTTTTGTTTCAAGAGAAGACTGATTTTTATCTTCCAACCAACACATCCCTTTCTGAATGTCCCTTTCTGTTTAGGTTTAGCATACCACCTGGCTGACACTGTCTTTGAGATTGTTTTCCTCTTGGCGTGTGCATTATCCCCATTTTGCTTCTTTTACTATATGGATTCTCTATCCATGATCTGCTTTATATTTGGTCAACTAACTGAAGCTCACCCTTTGATACTTATGTGGTAACAAATGTCTGTACTAACAAACAGCTATTAAGGATATCTGATGGACTATAAGCAATCACAAAAAACCCAAACTGTGAAAACCTCCTGATCTACAAGAAATAAGGTTAGTGCTCAAGAGCTAAGCAGAAATGAACTCTTATAGCTGTTGAGAGCAGATGACATTCTTGTGAAGTCTTCCAAACTGCAGAAAGATAAGTGTATACACAGCAACCCTTATTATGCAGTAGTAGATCTATCTTAGCATTCATGTGGTAGTTGAACTTTCTTCCTCAGCAAAAGTCTCTCAAGCTGTGAGCATCAAGAAAAACAGCAGAATAAATGCTTTACTTTCCTATCAAGTAATTTCAGACTTATGAATGATGAAACAGAAAAAAAACTCAACATTCTTATGGCTTCTATACAGTAGAAATAGGCTGCTGAGTATTACTGATTAACTCGTTGTGGGCAGAAATTTGTTCCTTAAGCTTTAGGATTAGCTTGTTCTGACCAGGAAGAACAAAAATAACACAAAGGAAAACTGCTTGAAATAGCACCAATTCCATTAATCTCCTCATCGACTAGGATGTATTAATTCTATGTAGGTCTCATTCAAAGACTTTTCCCAGCAGGTTAGGTTTAAAGTACCAATGATAGGAAAAAATAGAATTATGCACTAAAGATTCTAGAAAATACAGGCCGCCCTTGTAGATCCATTTACTTCTTTTTCCTAGATGGTCAGGTCACCTTACTGTTTTTTTTAACATCTGAAAAAAGAGTCAATAAAATGAGTTTTTGTGCCACGGCAGCTTTTTGCTTCTTTTTAGTTCTTAGACAAGGGGGTGTAATTCAATGATCACAAAAGGTATTCAGAGTTGAATTATGTTGTGTTATGAGAGAAACCTAGGAATGTAGTACTGATAACATGTAGTCCTATCAAGAAGTTCCTCTGAACTGTTACTGTATGTATGACCTATGACTTACTTTAACTTTTGAAAAGTGTGTACTGTACATATAATGATGTTTTATCCTACAGACAAGAAGCACTGCAAAATGAGTATCACAACTATAAGAAGTGAAAACAAGCAAACAAATTTATGTGAATGCTTGGTAAGAACTAGGAATCCCATTTAATTACAGGTCTGGAGTAGAGCCTGAGAGTTTTCATTTCTTACCAAGTCTCAGGTAATGCTAATGCTGGTAGTTTGAAGATCACACCTTGAATTAGCAAGATCACCCTCTACTTGGAGGAAGATAATTAGCAATCTATCAAGGTGAAGCCAGATAAATCATGTAAATATAACAGGGATGTAGAAATTACTTGTACTAAAATGAACTAGCTCCTTACTTGGGTCTAAAATGTAACTAAACATTAGACAAAAATCATAGTATTTCTATCTTTACTGTCTCTGTCTAATTTGGAACCACCTGCTCCCCTTTGTATGTATTTAGGTATGTTGTAATAGTTGACATTGTCAACTTGACAGGATCAGAATCACCCAGGAGCCAAACATCTGGGCATGTCTGTGAGGGAGTTACTTGACTAGGTCTGAGGTGGGAAGGCCCACACTAAATTCCAAGGGTTGGGATGCTGCATTCAAAAGGAGAAAATAAGCTGAGTACAGCTTCTGTCTCTCTCTGTTCCTGGCTGTGGATGCCTCACATTCTTGCTATCATGCTATTTTTTTTTTTTTTTTTTTTTGCCACAGTGGACTGTATTCTTGAACAGTGAGCTTAAACAAAACCTTTCCTTCTTCAAGTTACATTGGTTAGGTATTTTATCACAACAAGGGGATAACTAATATTCACATTAAACCTGTCAAGGTGCATCTATCTAAAAACTACAATATCTAACTGGTCTCATTCTTCTTCAAAGCTAAAGTCACAAAGGTAAGAGTAACTGGGACACCTTACTATCAGCATACTACAATGACCAACATATTCCTGATCTCCAGTAGGTGCCTAAATGTCTTGAGTCAAATCTTCCTAAACCTGCATTCACCATGGATTTCAGAATAGCAGACCCTCACAGGACAAACTCCTTGAGGCAATTATCCATGATGGCAGGTCTGTAGCTTAAGCATGAGAAACAACTCATTCCTTCAAATAATGACTCTTTGGACCACCTTTAGAAACAGAACTGAGAGAAGGGTCACAGACTATGCTTTGGCCAAGACAGTTTAATTATGCTTTTCTCTAAACCCATGCCACAATTTTCCTCTATTTAAACATAAAGCTAATGTCAGTATGTGAGAATGAAATTGGGTCACTGTACCCTTTATTGGTTTCTCTTCCCAATGCACACTGATTAAACCCCCTTTGTCTGCTTTTCACTATTAGTATCACTTGTTTCTTTAATTGATGAACTGTGATGGTTGGCTAAGTCTAGCTTGCTGGGCTAGCTGGAGCCAGGGCTTCTGTCTTAAAACCCCAGTTACAGAAAAAAGAAAAATTGGTGTTTGTTCAACAATGCCCAGTCCTTGAAGCTGATACTGGCTTCTTCTTGAACTAGCAGTTCTGAAACATACCTAACACTGGAATCACTTAGGAAGCTTTAAAATACTGATGTCTGGCTCTAACTAAGAAAGACTCTTATTTGATCTACCCACCCACGGTACAGCTTTGGTATATATAGTTTTAAAAGCTCCCCAGACAAAGTTGGGAATCACTGCTCTAGGTTGTAGATACAAACAAACTTGAAGACTAAGGGCAGCTTTCATTTCCTTCAACATTATGATCATTTTAGGTAAATGGTCAGAAAGATAATTATTATTCCTTTAGGTCTTCCTTAGAAAATTAAAATGAGGAAACAACACCAATAGCCTCCTATGAAGGAGGAAAACCCAAGAGTACGCTGGTAATTTGGACTGTGAATATTTGATTCTTTAAAGTAATGTGCTTGGTATAACTTTATAGGGAAATTGTGAGAACATGACATGATTTGTTGTCCTGTCTCCATCACCTGACCTTCTGGGTTTCAGTTTCTTCATCTATAAAGTGCGGAGGCTGGCTAATATAAGCTCCTGCAGTATGGGAGCTATCATTAGATTTAGCCTACTTTCTTTCCTCCATAGGTCTTACTCTTCTGTTGCCCCACATAACAAACTGAAACAAACAGAAACCTATTTTAATTGGCTATAGGCTTTCCTGAGATTCTGACTTTTATTAATTTTAACAATTTTTGTTAATTATCGATGAATTTTTTTACATTTTATCAACTGTGACTCAGAAGCGACTTAAGTCACTTTATGACTGAGATTCTCTAGAAAGTGATTCAGTGGTACTTGTCTGTGAGCACATTCTAGAGCTGTGGTTATGATAATCTCCTATGAGCTGCATACAGACAAAACAAGACAAAACACAAAAAATAGAACTAATCAAAATCCAGGCTAGAATCTATGCACCCACTTAAATGACATCTTCCAGATAATAGTCCATAAGTCAGATCTAGCAACAGACTGAAAAGTCAGGATGAGTTAAACCTTGATCAAATGACAGTTGTCCTTATGTTATATAGTAAGCCGTAGTCAGAGGTTTTGCTTTCCATGGTCAAATACAGCCTTAAAACCATGCCTGGAAATTTTCCAGAGGTAATTTATAAGTTTTAAACACCATGCTATTATGAGCTTTATGCTGAAATGTTTTTCAGTCCTTCCCGACTGTGAGCCTGTCCTTTATCTGACATACCAATATCATACTGTATGAATTTAAAAGTATGTTTGCAAGAGAGAACTACATCCAGGAGGGTTCAGTACTATTAAGTTTCAGATATAAACTGGGGGTAATGAAACCCATCTCCCATGGGTAAATACACTTTTTACTTGAATCTAATTAGAAAAAGTCATAAGAGATATTGATTTTGTTATTTAAAAATTCCTTATTATGCATAATTACTTTAGCTCTCTTAATCTTTGCAGACTTCTGGTTGAAAAAGGCAACCAGAAATAGGAAAAAAAAATCATCACTATTTTATTTATATGTAATCAGATACAGGTAGTTAGGTAAATAGGTAGTATTCTTGATTCATTTCCCAGGAGATAGTAAACACAAACACTATTACTTTTCAAGTTTTTTAAAGCTTTATCTTTAGTTTATATGTATGAGTGTTCTGCTTGTACGCATATGTACACATTACATGTCTGTATGCCATGGAAGGCAGAAAAGGGTGTTGGATCAATTGGAACTGAACTTACAGTTGGTTATGAACTCTCATGTGGGTGCTAGGAATTGAACCTGGGTCCTCTGGAAGAGAAACCAGTGCTCTTAACTGCTGAGCCATCTCTCCAGACTCTAATTATACCTTTTATTGCTTCAATATGCACTATTATTTTATTAGATTATTTAAATTTGAAAGCCCCTAAAAACAGAAATCATGCACAAGCATTTACAGAAACAAAATTTGATAGAAACATACTGATTCTTATGTTTAGTAACTACTTCTGGGTTCTACAACTAGCATATAAATTATGAGAAATGACAGTAACTTTCTTACAATTCCCCAATCTCTATGACTTGCAGACAACACTTTTCTTGTGTACTGGACATCACAGGATACTTAGTACAAAGTATCTCACATAGTTCCCTGGGATGTACTTTAAAAGATGCTCTTCTGAAGAAATTTTAAGTCAGTGACCACTGTTCTTTTCTTTCTGTTGCCTCAACTTTAAGAGGCTTTTGCTTACTCTTTTAAGATAAGCCTCAGGCCCTGTCATGTCTTTCCCCTAGGAAGAACAACTGGGAAGGGTAGTGAGGCCAGTTGGATAGAGCTAGGCTTTAGAATGCAGATGGTGGGCTGGCAGCACACGTGTGTGCATATAAAGAAAAGCCCTCTAACACAGGAATCTCAATGGGATGGTACTGGTAAACTATTCTCCTCCGAAGAGAGGGGCTGCCTTTATAATGTTTTCTCAAAGCTGCTCTTCTTAGAATAATAATGATCTTTGATATTCATATGCTTCTTGGAGAACTCTAAGAAACCAGCCGCATACTTACTTGAGTTTTCAGCAAATTTCTTTTCTTTGCCTACAGTGTTCTGTATGATTTGTGTCTGATAGATAGCATGGATTCGCATCTGGGGCAGAGCTGAGCCATGTGCTCTGATACATATGCTGGTGTGAGAATGTGTGGAGATGTTTACTTGACCTTCTGGTCTCAACTGATGCCCACCCTCAACATCTAGGATCTGCATAATTGTCCTGATCTCACTGACAGCTCAGGACCACACTGCAAACTGCATTAGGATAAGGGCCAAGGATTTTTTTTTTTTACTTATTTTGAGATAGTTCCCAAGAGGAGCTCCTGGACTCTTGGCAGGCTCTGTTAGAAGGGATAGAAAGATAGGATCCACAACAGTAGAAAGCCCTTCATTGACTTTATAGTCCAGACTCTCAGCTTTAAACCTGATTGCCTGTGAACTCAGTTACCAGTTGGGTAACCAAACAGGGTACTCTTTTTTTTTTTTTAATTTATTTTTTTAAGTTTCCATGTTAGCAAAATCAAGCAATTCGACATGTATTTTGTGATGTTGTAGTCAAAGTTAAAATACAGTGCTGAATCTTCCACATGGGCAATCAATTAGAAATATGATCATAACTGTTTTTACTTCTGTATGTGCCTATGCGTATGGTATCCTCACATGTATGTGTATATGTATATATAACAAGATTTATGTGTAAGTGCATGTGTATGTGTACATGTGTATAGAGGCTTTAGGCAAAGGTCAGGTGTCTTCCTTGATTGCTTTCCACCTTATTTACTGAGGCAGGTTCTCTCACTATCTGGGAGCTCGCTATCTGGGCTAGTCTAGCTAACCAGATTGTTCTTTGGATACTGTCTCGGATTGTTTCTGCTGGAATTACATGCAGCCTGCCACGTTCACCTGATATTTATGTAAGTTCCAGGGATATGAGTTCTAGTCCTCAAGCTTATATAACAAGTGCTTTATTACTGCGTTGTATTGTTTCTCCACGTCATGTTTCCACTCTACTCTGTCTCAATCCACTCAGAGACACAGATACCAGGGTCCTAGAGTCTGCCCTGTTCCTAGTCGGCACTGCTTTGTTAGAGGCCAGGGAAATGAACTTGATCTCTGGCCACTCGGTGTCCTCAGTTTAACAAGATGAATACTAATGATATACCCCTGAAATCTTTCTAGAAATAATGACAAAAGATAACCCCATAAACCTACTTACAAACAGAGATGACTCACTTATCCTTGTTAGCTGGGAGAAAAATATCAAACAGGTAAAAGAATTCTACTAATAAATCTAAAACCTCATTAGGTTAAATATCTTTTCAGCTAACCTAACCAAAGGTTGTAAACTAGGAACTAAGCTGATTTGACAGAGTTCACCTGCTGCTGCTTTCTTTTTGGTCACTGATGGAAAAATTATGAGTGTTAAGCTACCTGTAAGTTTTTAGGAGGGAAAGAGAAGCAGGTGCCTGGAGAATTTCAAATTGAAGTTCTGTGTGATCCACAATTTTCTACATAAAGTACTCTTTAAATATTAACCAATAACGGAAGGAAGTGAAGTCAGATAGATGTAGACTTTTCCCTCTCACTAAATAGGAAAAGACTACAGACAAGGTGTAGAAGGCAGAGTACAATTGTATCAGAGTGGAAAAGACATCTTTAGGAATCATTTAGTCCACACCTTGATTCCGCAGGTGAAGAGGAAGTAATTTCAAATGCTTTAAAGTGCTTGCAGAGGAAGGGATGGCAGTAGGCATATGTGTGATGAGTCCTCATGGAATTCACTGAACAATGAAGGAACAATGAAGAAGATAAAACAGTACTTGTCATACTGTTCTTTTTTTTTTTTTTTTTGCAATCTTCCCCGAGTACTGTTCACTGTTTTTCTTTTCATCTCAATGACTATTAATGGCATTTTGAAATACTATTTTATTGTGAAAACAATTTTAAAAGTGTATGTCATAATACTAATGAGACTTCCTGAGCACCTGTGTACAAAGCTATGAACAGTGAAAGAAAGCAGAAAAATACATGAAGTCTTTTCTCTGTCTCCCCTCTTAAGAGACCATGACTTCTGCACTAAGAAGACCTAACTGAGCAGAGGGGTCCTCTTTCTTCTTTTGATTTTGGTATTAGGCTTTTCTATTCTCTACTTCTTGGGGGATGAGGAAGAACTTTGGAGTTCCAGAAGAACATTCTTCACACTTACCCAAACCTAAACTTTGATTTTGGGAACCTCAAGCTGGGGGCTATGAACTGGCCAACTTGCTTCAACTGGACCTAAGTCTTCTTAGACATGCCCAGTTCCCGATGAAGAATCAATGTTCTGCCACTATTTGGGTGATAAACTTTTATAAAAATCTTGTACTAAAACATTAGAATTTGAATGATTATCTGGCTTTATGTCAAAATTTCTATCTTTGGCTCTTAAAAGCCATATTATCTCTTTCTTTGCAAATCCATAGAGACCTTTGATCAAATTCATAGATGCCTTCCTCTCTAATTTTCTTTTAAAGTCTTATCAAACTTTTGGAATCTAAGGTCTGAAAAGTGAACTTAGCAACTTGCTACTTTATTTTGCAAGTATGCTGTTCTCTCAAATGTCATAAAATAATAATCAAATCATAGTCCTTTTCAAAGAATAAGAGCAATTTTGAAAAGCTGATCAGGAACCAGTGCCAGGGCATTTTCACAAATTCTCTCATTAAGCCTCACAAGAATTCTAGTATTCAGGCCTGGCGCCAAGACTGTTTGCTATATAATACAGAAACACTTGCTACAGAATTCTGTTTTAATTTTTTTTCAAAAAAGATTTTTTTTTGTTTTTTTGTTTTCCAGAAACAGGGTTTCTCTGTGTAGCTTTGGAGCCTGTCCTGGAACTCACTTTATAGACTAGGGTGGCCTTGAACTCACAGAGATCCACCTGCCTCTGCCTCTGCCTCCCAAGTGTTGAAAGTGATGAAAGGTGTGCACCACCACTTCCCAGTGTCCTGTTTTTTTTAAGATAGTGTAGCTGAATCTCTACTTTTATCCTGTGTTGGCATTTTCAACTTTTCATCACTAAGGAACTCTCCTTAATTTCTCCTGTACACTTCCTTGTATTGAACAGGATGTATTTTAAAATTTAGTACCTTGATTTTCATTTCATTTAGAGACATATGCAGTAACTGCCAGTCAAAGCTTCTAAGGGCTGATAGACTGTCAGCCGAAAAACAAACATCCGGCTATTCAGGTGTCATGCAAAACTTTACAGTGGGTGAAATGAATACTTTACAGTGGGTGAAATGAATACCCATGGTCTTTAAGCATTTTTTATTCATTTCTTATTATGTGTATGAATGTTTTGCTGCATGTATATCTGTGTACTGCACGTGTAGGTGAGAAGAGGGCACTGGAGCCTCTGGAATTGGAACTGTAGACAGCTGTGCAAATCCCTGGGGTGCTGAGGATAGTATCCTTTCCTCTGGAAGTGCAGTCAGTTCTCTTCACTACTGAGTCATCTCTCCAGTCTCCATGGTCTTTTATAAAGTATTAAAATCTTCCCAGATCCCTGGGATTTGGCTGGGTCTATAGATTGGTGACCATTTGGCTAAGGTTACTCTCCATCCTATAACTATAACTCTATTTTTTTTCTTTAAAGCCATGACTTGGAGCAATCTGGTCATATCTGACTGAGTCCCTCTTGGGGTTGGTTATACACCTTGACCCTAGTATCTCACTCTGGTGTGACTCTTAGGGCAAAAAGGGACTTTTGCACCTAGGAATTTCTCTGCAGCCACACCTTATAAGATTTCTTCATAGCCTTAGGCTACCATAAAGAAAATCAAAGACTTTACATTTTAGTTAGCTTGTATTCCTGCAAGATTAAGCATTACATGAAAATAATAGGAATAAGCAGGGCATGGCTCCTTATAGATAGTACTATGAAGCCAAATATTTTAATTCTGGTCAATTTTGCAAATGTAAAACTCCATGAGGTAGTTTGAATGTAACTGGCCCCCATAATCTCATAGGGAGTGGCACTACTAGGAGATGTGGCGTTGTGAGAGTGGGTATGGCCTTGTTGGGGGAAGTGTGTCACTGAGGAGGTGGGCTTTGAGGTTTCCTATGCTCAGCATATGGCCGAGTATTTCAGTTGACTTCCTGCTGCTGTAAGGGATAGCAATTTCAGTTATTCCTCCCACACCATGTCTGCTTGATGCCACCATGCTCCCCACCATGATGACAATGGACTGAACCTCTGAAAAATAAATGAGTCCTCTCAATTAAACGTTTTCTTTATAAGAGTTTCTGTGGTCATGGTGTCTTTTCCCAGCAACAGAAACCTAAAACACTACAGGAGGCCAACAAAAATGGATTCTCTGGTTTATACGTTTCATAGAAAGTATACTTTCTGTTCTGGGTGATTGCCTACAAGAGTTCACACCTATAGAAGCTACAAAGTAGAAACAATGACATATAAGGTCCATCTCTTTCCAGATTCCAGGAGCTTCACAGGCAACATGCCACTTAGTTACCAGGTCTTCTGTTAAAGTAAAAGGCATGGATCATCACTATTTAATAGCAGTTCTCAAGTATGAGAGACAAGACTCTCGCTGAAATATAAGAATAGTTATTATCATACAGAGGAGCTGAAGACAATTGATGGGGGCTAAGAAAAGAGAGTATGGTGAGGCAATTAAGGGGGGGGCCTGGAAAGTGGCGGAATTGGGGTGTAAACCTCCCAAAGAGTCAATAAAAGAAGTTATTAAAGAAAGACAGAAATAGAAAAGAAATGTAAAAAGAGTATGTTGGCAGGTGAAATAATAGGATTTACACTGTATCTTCCTGCATTTACACGACAGAACTGCACACACCTCTTTACAGTTGTATAAAATGTACACTGATACAAGAGTTGTGAATGTAGAATGAACCATGTTGCTGTTCACATATATATGCACTAACATAAATCTATATTTACCTTGTATTAGAATATCTACAATACAGACAGAAGTATCTCTTTTCAAAGTAAAACCTGACTACTTTGGAATACTGGAATAAATAAGATTAGCCTATTATTTGGAAATGAAATTTCCTATAGCTTTTTATTTTAAATTTACTTAGCATAAACATGGTGCAATCATTTTCTTCTTGGTAATTCAGTTATGAGAGGCAATGGTACTACTCTGTATCCCATAGCATCTAGAAAAGTACTAGTTAGTAAAACCAAATATTGTTAAGTGTTTGTTGAATGAATAAATGTATATTTTATATTGTATGTGTTACACAATTTTGGAGGTACAAACCTACTTATACAGATGTTCTGGCTATTTTTAAAATAAATTTATATAAAAGACACCTGAAGAAATTTACCCAAGTTATTCTAGTTAGGTGTTAATTCAAATAGCATGATTTTTTTTGAGGGGGGTTTCACTATATGAAGATATAAGAGTTGAGAGATTTATGACAGAAATAATGATGGTGATAAAGGTAAGATTATAACCATGGTTCTGAGAACAAAGACATTAAATATACATTAATAATTAGGAGAAGTGCTTCAAAGAAACTGAGTGGCTCAAAATACAATTACAATGGGCAAGTTAAAATTTGGTGCCAGGAAGAGCCCAGATGTTCTGCAGAAAAGAATAAAGCCTAACATTCTGTTAAGGACATGAAAACAATTCTATAGATAGCTTAGTCAATTCCACTTGGAAGGAAGGTGCCTACCTACAAGAGTAAATATTTTCCTCCAGGGCATCCAGGAAAGGGCCCATTCACATCATGTGGGTGAGCATACTTGTCCCAGGAGGCCATTTTATTTCCAGTTTCTTCCTACTGTATCAGGATCATTTGTTTTAATAACTCAAGTAGATATGTGGTCCTTGCTCACAGTGCCTGTGTTATTATAAAGCAGCTTTCCATACAGCTCTGCTAAAATGGAGTGCTCTAAACAAATGATCTCTTAGGGCAATGTCTCCTTAATATAAACTGCATTCAATAAAATTGGTAGTGACTCTAAAAAGAAAAGGATAAGATATATTCATAAAAATGACTGAAAGAAATTTATGATTAGTATTTTCCAAGACAATTCAGATTCCTATTTGCTATAAAGTTTAAGAGCTTTCTCAAAATTGTATTCTATGTTATTACATTCTTAATTAATTTATACAGAGAATGCTCTACTGATACTATTGTAGATTTTAATCCAAAAGTCTTATTGGCACAGACAGTGTGTGCAGACTTTGAGAAAAGTGGCATAGGATACAGTGCTATCACTGGCACGAGGGTATTTGGCTCTAACATCTGAGCACTGAAAAGGTCTAAGAAGTTTTTCTGTGCCACAGACTTCTTTACTTTCAGTTTTTAATGGAACTACATAAAATAGGTTAGTGAAAACAAAAGTACAAGATCCAGGCTGTAGTAAGAATATTCTCTCTGGAACAGACAATGGTAGATGCGAATGTTTCCCCTGAATGATACTGCCCTGCTTGCTAGTTGTAGCTGCTTGATAGGGGACTATTGCTGAGGGTGACTGCACAAACCTGTGTAACACAAGCACTGGGAGGCGAAGGCAAGATTGAGACCTTGGGCTGTACCATTCGTTTCCTCCACAAAGGATACTGTCTGTCTGTTGTTACTTTTGAGACTATTATTTAATCACAGTGCTTCCCCTTTCCCCTTCCTCCCTTCAAAGTCTCCTATATAACTCTCCGTAGGGACTCTAGCCTTCTTCACTATTCCTTCTGCCGTGTGAAAAACTGTTAGATTACGTTCCTAAGGCTAGCCACCAAAGTCTAGTCCCTTATTTGTCCACTTCCTCCTCCTGAGGCTGACCACCAAAGTCTAGCATAAAAGTATTGAAATCCAGAAATCAAAAGCACTCTTCAGCTCACCTAATTGACATGTACAATTAAAATTAAAGAACTCATCCTAACAGGGCTGACCTTTCTAAACCACAATGCGCCTATGGGCCGAGTTTGTCCCCTCTCTATCCAGAGGCAGTTATTGGTCTTCTTCCTTGTTCCCAGCCCTTCTCCTTCATCCTCTAACTCCTGTCTTTGTCATTTATTCTCTTCCCTTTGTCCCTATGGGGCAAACCTCCTTTGTGCTGAGAACTTGGGTCTTGGGGATCCTGAGCTGATACCCTCGCTGCTCTCCTTGGGATACTATGATTTTAAAAATTATGACTGACATAGTTTCTGTATGTATGGTATTGGAGATTAAACCTGAAACTCTGTATATATGAGGATAGAACTCTGTGCGACAGGGATATACTGTATTCTTATCATGAAAGGAGACATCCTTTAAACCTAGCATGTCACACCTTGAGATCAGAGGCAGCCAAAGTTTTCCAGGAATATAAATGGCATAGGAATAAAAAAAAATCAAATACTGCTGCAGGAAATACAATGGCTTACTAGGTATCCTAGCCTGTACACACAGGACTACAATATTCTTCATCAGACTATAAGAGTACTACTTACTAAGAACCTCAGGTAGGTGTGTGTGTGTGTGTGTGTGTGTGTGTGTGTGTGTGTGTAATTTCTATTGTTAGAAGTAGAAAAACATGAAAGTACACATTAAATATGTATTAACTGTCTACTGTCCTTCAGCTAAACCAAGTAGAAGCATTGCCAGGATTGATCCTTGCTATTTCTTATACAGTACCTGGGACACAGTAGTTACTCAGAAACTATTTGTGATTTATTAACCTCATGAAGTATTAGCAATAAACAAACACTATGATTTAATCTGCTGTTTAAGCATTAAGCAACCCCTTCTAGAGGAGAGCTTGACTGAATGAAAAAGATGATTCAGATGCTCATTCTTTCCTCTCAGGGTGGAGTTTCTGGATTACCTGCCTTTGTTTTTACTACTCTTCTTTCTAGGGGTTTGTGTTGAACATGGAGGGAGATACAAGATCTAAAGTTTTTCTCAGTTACACATTTCTCAGAACAGGCTTAAGATACCTTGGGTTACCAAAGAGGTCCCCAACTCTTTACCTCAGTAACATCCTACGTAATGAAAACAAGGGTGCTTCAAAGTTCACTAGAAGAATAGACACATCAAACTGCTTGTTTGACAAAGAAAAAAAAGTACTACTTGATCTTGTTATAAATGGAAAGCTTTAGGCATGTTAGAAAAGAGGCAGTAAGTTATGGACTTTATCCCCTGGAAGTGATGCCAACCAGAAAGGATTTTAAGTGTCAGCAGATATATGTGCTTTTCTTTCTCCCTTTTACTTTTATTCACAAAGAAACTGAAGGCATATGGCAAAGCACATCATTAACTTCTTATTAATTTCATAATATGAAGGCAACCAGTTAAAACAGCTACAACTTTAAATAACTGAGCTTACTGGGTATTTAATGAGAGATTTAGCACAGCAGGGTTGCTGTTAAATTAAGTTGTGCTCTCACGTCACGTGGGAAAACAGGTGTATATTGGTTTAGAATTATGGGAATGTTGACTAATTTTAAGGCTTGTAATCAAACAGCAAGGTACCCTGTAATTTTTTTCTTCAAGAATATGCATTAATCTTTTATGTCTGTTCCATTTCTTCCTGTCTACCAAAGGCTCACAACTGAAAGGCAACTACTTTCATGTTTTCCCGGCATCTGTTAAGAGTAATGATTGTAAGACAAAGCTGCACAAAAATGCAAGATGCGAGATTCTATCCGCGTCAACCACAAGTGATAAGGCAAATGTAGCAAGTGTGCACAGTGTAAGAATCTTACTAATCATATCTGACTTCTTAAATTTTTGTTTAACCTGCTTCATGTAACTTAGCCTAAGAAACTGAGATGAATAAAACGAAAAATATTCAAGACTGTATTTTCTAAGATCCCAGTTTATTTATTTAAAAAATTAAATTTATTCTTTATTTTATACATATGGATGTTTTGCCTTGGTGCCCATCAAGGAGGTTAGAAAGCAGCATCAGCTCCCATGGGAAAGCAACCATGTGAGTGTTGGGAATGGAACCTGGGTCCTCTGGAAAGGCAGCCAAGTGTTCTTAAATGCTGTATTATTTCCCCAGTCCTTGCCCCCACAACTTATGGTCCATACTTACAGGTTTCCAAAGTCTCTATTCTTAAATTTCACATATAGAATTTTAGCAAAAGAAAAATAAACACGCAATATTTGAAAAACATACAGAAGAACTATTTGTTTTTAAGAATCAGAGTTAAAATGTCTTCCTAGACACTCCAAACTGCAGTTGTCAGTACTTCTGAGCATTTCAATATCTTTTATTCATATTTATCCTGGGTTTCTAGTAAATTGTACTAATCATCAAATTATTACTGGTATGTAAATGGAAACAAATACTGACAGCTTGAAATCTTCTGTCAATACAAAGCCATAAACTGGGCACTAAAATAGTGACCCGTGGTCAGTTGACTTTATCAACAATCTCTGGGTTTCTGGAGAACACTTTTGTAGAGAAAGATGACAGGAACAAAATTATGTTGTATCTAATTACACTATATTTTATATGGCAAATAGCAGTTCATGACTAAAAATTTTAATGCAGCAAGAAGGGATTTTGTGTGCTAATAATTGTAAAGTATTTATTAAACTTGACAATTTTCACTTACATCAAGAATGAAGCTTAAATTCTATTACTTTTTACGTCAGTGAGGAAAGAAGACTTAACAGAAGTCATCTTACTAAAATCACTTTAGAAGTTTTAGGAAGAAGTAGTTCCACTAAAGGGATCATTCTGCCAATACATACTTGCTTTTCTTTCTTTCTTTCTTTCTTTCTTTCTTTCTTTCTTTCTTTCTTTCTTTCTTTCTTTCTTTCTTTTTTTTTTTTGAGACAGGGTTTCTCTGTGGTTTTGGAACCTGTCCTGGAACTAGCTCTTGTAGACTAGGCTGGTCTCGAACTCACAGAGATCCGCCTGCCTCTGCCTCCCAAGTGCTGGGATTAAAGGCGTGCGCCACCACCGCCCGGCTACATACTTGCTTTTCTATCCTTTGATTTGTTCAGATGAAGAAGAGGAAACCAAGCGTTATGGAGAATAGCCATATTCCCTAATTTTTGATCTTGGTGATCACTGAATGTAGTGACAGCTGCCTGTAATCTCTACATTCGCCCACACACTAGAGGTCAACATGGGATGCACAGTGAGACCCTGTCTCAAAAACCCATCTACCTCAAAAGAAGCCCATATTTTGAAAATCTTTTGCTAAGCATCTTTCTACTACAGACATTGTAAGTTTTTCAGTGGGCCTAACATGAATTACACAATTCTATCTTTTGGGGAAGTGGGAGGAAAAATATTTATGTGTGCCTATATCAGTATATGATGCACATGCTTTGTGAATGTATACAGGTAAGTAAGCAAACAATGAAATTATACCCTAAAACAGCATTTTATCCTTCTTTTCTTTTTACCAAAACATGTTTCAGTAAAATCATGGTACATGGAGTGTTTACCGCAGGTCCTTTATTGTAACAAATACATATCATTATGATATTGAATTAATTCACCACTGACATTTAGGTAAATGGAGAAAATATGCCATATAAACAGGAAAGGACAATTTGTACTACCATACAATATATAAAAGTCTCACAAAAATCTGATAAACCTTGATGAAAACGTCATATGCAACAACAGTTCATTTCTAATAATTGTATTAATCATCAGCTATTACCAGGAAGGACATGAAAAACAAGCACTGCAAGTTTCTATTTTCTGTTCTACCCCAACACAAAGGCACACACTCGGCATTAAAACACTGACTTTGTTAACCACCATTGACTGTTTAGAAGTCATTAGGAGCTTTACTATTATGTCTATAAAGAACACATTTGGTCCTTTCAAATGAAAATCTAAGAACAAATTTGAAAAGGGGCCCCTGGAGAGCAAAAGCTTTTCCCTTTCCATTTGCTCTCCTTGTGTGTGTGTGTTCCCACCACCTTTAAAACCTTAACCCACCCAACACTCTTTGGCAGCTGCTGTACCACCTAGTGGGGCAGGCTATTTGAGCGTTCTTCCCATCGGTGTTAATGGCAGCCTGCTTTGTGGGCTGGCCAGCTAGTCTGGCTATTGCGGAAGAGAGGGGTCAGAACATACTCCTCCAAAGACCAAAGCCATTTTTGGCACTAAGAACCCATAACTGCAACCTTTAGTTGAAAGAACCATTTTCGACCAATAAAATGATTTTGGTACAAAAGTAAACCGACTCACCCCAGGTAAAGTTTTAATATTGTGCAGTGCATTCTGGGCCTCAAGTGCAGCTTTTCTTGTATAAAATGTTACGAAACAACAACCTACAGAGAGAAATGAAAAGGTTTTAGAAATTTCTGTGGAGGCTTTGCTTGGATATAATGGAGACTGTGGCGAACAAATAATCTACTTAAAAGGATGCACAATTTAAAAATAATAAAGCACATGAGAGCAGTAATAACAACATCTCAAGCATTTACACAGTGCCTTTCATCCTAAATCACATTTATTAGCTTTACCTGCACTGGAGACCAATTCGTAGCCCCCTGTACTAACTACCTGGGATACAGCTATTTAGAAATAAAAGTAGGAGGTAGGAGTCGGAGGGCAAGGTATTAATGGGACTTGGACCATAGCAACTACAATATAGAGAAGTACTTAACTACAGCAACATTTGCATAAACTTATCTGTAATTTTCTCAGAGTATCTCTAGAATGTCACATTTATAAAATACTTTGTAAGCTTAAAGGTTTAGACATCTGGATAGATAGGAAGGTTCTTAAAGGCTGGGAGAGTTGCCTTATTCTTTTATCTCTACCATAAAGTACATAAAGTCAAGTTCTGTGTATGGACCATTCAATCCTTGTTTGTTAAAGAGTGATTAGCTAATTTTAACCAACTTAAAATTAACTTGAGTCAGGCATGGTGGCACACACCTTTAATCCCAGCACTCAGGAGACGGAGGCAGGCAGGACTCTGAGTTTGAGGCCAGCCTGGTTTACAAAGCGAGTTCCAGGACAGCCAGGGTTACATAGAAAAAAAACAAAAACCAAAACACTTGCAAGATGAATGGGTATGCCCCCAAACAGTTGTGAGCTGAATCTAGCCCATTCAATCAATAATGGTTGTGGCACATCTCTGAGCTCCTCATTTCTAAAATCGGATAGAAACCCAATACCCAGATGGTCTTCCATGGTCAGTGGTGGAAATACATATCAGATGTTCATTCCTGGAACTCCTCTTTCATAGGGTACCAAGACATGCCTTGCACATCTTCATAAAAGAACACCAGATATTTTAGGGACTCAAAGGATACATCCAGAGATGGATGTAGTCTGAACCATGTGTTTCATCAGTTCCAACCGTTCTCTTTCTGCTCTATACTGGTATTTTTTTGATGCCTACTTGCCCCTGTCTGATGATCATTCACACTTTATAATTTGTGTCACACCTATCTACTCATTCATAACTTTCTGCCACTGTCAATATCCAAGTTTGGTGTTTTGGCAAAGTTCAAGTGTAGAAAAGACAAACACAATGCCCTGGTTACTTTATGGTATCCCTGTTGCAACAACTTCAACAACTCATTGAGTTAATGAAAAGTAGAGCAGAAGAAAACATCTAATCATCCTTCATGTGTTCATTTATCAACCTTTTCCCACTATCCTTCATCAGGGCCTTTGCC
The DNA here is from genome assembly GCF_000317375.1 of Microtus ochrogaster. Classification (NCBI taxonomy): domain Eukaryota; kingdom Metazoa; phylum Chordata; class Mammalia; order Rodentia; family Cricetidae; genus Microtus; species Microtus ochrogaster. The sequence continues at coordinate 24,159,096 of NC_022018.1, forward strand.
ATTCACAGGAACTGGTACAATGGTAAATTCTGAGGGGTGATACTAGAACCCAATATCATAGTGTCTGATCCATGTAGAGTCTAATAGTTCCACTACTGATTACTCTCTTTAAGTGATACATATATTTAGGGCACACATTTTGTGGGTGTTAATATTTTGAGCTTCTGTGTTTACAGACCATTAACAACTCACTGAAAACTAACTCTGCTGTTAAACTTAAAAAATCTATCAGAAAGGAACAAAGCTCTAAGCATGGAAGAGATTTGGGTGGACACACTTTGTGTGCAGGCAGCTTACATGCAACTTCAAGAAGAACATCTCTGGATACTCAGGAGATAGTAAGGCAATACTGGCCACTAAAGGACACTGAGAAACATACAAAAACCCACTTATTTCCAAATTTCACAGGTGTCATTCCATCAGCCTTCTCACAGTACTGTCAGGGTACTTACAGCCTTTTACTATTCACATTCCCAGTAAGTCTAACAATATGCTGTATAGGTTCAGTTGGTAAAGGAATCTGTAATAAGATTGTAGCTATGAGATTTAACTATACTATCATGTATCAGAAGTTGAGAGTGGCTATTCCCAGACCAGCCAAGAACCACAAAGCCTAAATATGGTAGTTGGTATCTATTATTGTTTCACTAACAGTTTCTGCAGTCAAAATGAGTTCTCTTATATGTATTTTTTCATCTTAATTGCTACATAATTTGAGACACTATTTTTTCCCCAAAGATAAAGGCCTGAACAGACAGGCCAATGGTACATGCATGCATATATACATGCACACATGCGTGCGTGCACACACACACATACTTAAAAGATAATAAAACACTAAATTTTACTGAAAGACTAATTTTAAATTATCAAATACATTTCTTTTCAAAGAAACCATCTGGGTAACTGCAAATCTTTTCAAATCACAGATGTTTCTTTACAAAGTCTGTACTTGGAAATTCTTGGTAATAATATCCACAGGGTGAGGAAAGTATTGTTGATGTAGAGATAATAAGTTGATATCCTGGCTTGCCCTGATTCAGGCAGCAGTTACATTCTTCAGTGTGAAAGGTAGTGTCAACACAGCTAGAGAGGATGATACTAACAGATCAGATTTTAAAATAAATTCTGCCCTTAAGGAAAGTGACAAAAAATTATTTAAAGAAATTTCACCTGAGGTTTCTAAATGGACTGCATTGGAGAGGGCTACAAATGTGATCTGAGTCTATGGAAGTATTATTTGATTTAAAAAATCCAATTTCTTTAAGCTCTTTAAAATATGGACAATAAAATGAATATTTTAAAATTAAATTTATGTTTGCATTTAAAGAATACAAGTAAAAAGTCAGAAAGTCAATGACTTGGATTGTTCATAATTACTGAAATAGTAAATTCAGGGGCAGGAAGAAATTCCAGGTCACATGCTGACAACATCCATTATCAGTGGCTGGAGCCAGCTCCATGTGCTATTGGTATTAAGGAAAGAGGCCTCATATTATCTCCTGTGGCCACCAGCCTGGTGCAGAGACAAATACTAAAGTGCTCCTGAAATGGGAAAAACGGTCGACTTGGAAATCCTGTAGCCTTAAACTAAACTTGAATACAGAATATTGTACTATAGTTAAAAAATACAAATAACCATGCATCTTGAGGACTGAAAAAGGGAAAATCTCCCCCTCCCCCCGCCCCGTGGCTAATGCAGTTTTAAAACAAGTATTTCAGATCTGAAGCTTTCTGTAGTGTCTACTAGTTAGGTATCTACCATAAATGAACTCAAGAGGCTTCATTTATATCTCCAAGGTTATTCATCATAACCATAAAAAACTTTGTTTTCTAAATTGAAGCAAACGAGTATTTAAAAAGCTACCGAATGGCCATTTAATGACTACATGCTACACTTGTGATTTCCCCCCCACCTCCACCAAGTAATAGTTCTGACAGATAAATTCAATTCAAGTTATACTAGAATTCAGGATGTCAATAGTTATCAAGTAAACTAAAGTTTTCTTTACAAGCTGCCTTTAAATTCTAAGGGCTGGAGATCAAGGGACCAAAGAAGATCCTGGAAGGCTAAATCAGTAAACCTGATATGTTTTTCTTACTATGAATGAAGATTTTTTTTTTTGGCATCCACATTTATGAGTGAATTGGGTGACTGTTTACTGAAGTAGGATTGCAATTGGATCTTGCACCCAAGGCAGTTTAAGACAAAAAAGACATACTCAACACACTCTGTTTCTCTTGTGATCTATTTTCTCTCCAAATTTTAGTTCCTATGTAGAGAATATAATGTTTTAAGAGTCTGAAGGTTGTTGGTCTAAGTGGTTCATCTTTGTTTATGTGTCCCCTATGCACTGTAGTTTCACCTATACACTTGGGGTTTTTCCCTTTCCAGACCATCTATTTTCACTTTCTACAAAGCAGTTAAAGGTTAAAAAAAAAACCCTCAAAAATCTGGATTAATTTTTCAAAGCGATGCTAGGATTCCTATTTAAAAAGACAAGTGTGTTGTTCAATGGTCAAGAATGTGACTAAACCTTTAGTGTTTTGAGGTAAAAAGCAGACAAAATGCTATTGTTAGAAAGTACAGAGCTGCTTTAGGAAGCTACTTGATATTCTGGAGAGTCAAAGAAGCAGCCCTTCCCTCAGTCGAATCTACCACCAAGAAGACTTGCTCTTGCCATATAAATACATCAGATGCACAGTTATTAGCACGTGGTCTTGATGCTTAAGTGCCCTGTGTGTTCATTCGTTCTATTGCGCTCTTAACATGAGGCTTATTTATGAAAGATGTGAAGTGTGATTTTAAAAGGGATACTATTCATCTCACAAGCTAATATTTTAAACTTAATTTCCTATATGCTCAATATATTCATGTGCTCTTGCTTATGACTTAATTACTGAGGCTTTTCTGTGCTTGGGTGGGGAACTAGGAGGGCTGCTGTGGCATAAGCAGAAAGGAATGGAAGGCGTGAGAACAGTGACAAACAAAGCCTTGCTGTGCTAAAGTAAGAAATTAGAGGGCTTGCATTGCACACCCTCTCCTTTTTATTATCTTTAATCCCCAAAGTAAAAAAAATGGAAACAAGAAGGAATAGAAGTAGTATTACAGTGGATGGCTTCTATGTTCTCTCTGTACGATCACATAATTTTACAAGCTAATGCTTCCAGCCTAGCCTTCCACCACTCCATTTTACACTGCTTCCAGTCACCTAAGTACTACAGTTTCAACACAGGGGAGCTGAGACAAGAGAATCTCTGCTCGTTTGAGGCCAGACAGGTCTACATAGAAAATCTTGTCTCAAAGACAAACAAAACAAACAAAAGATGCAAGAAACTTCCTGAGACACACTGGCAGGGGTGCTCTCTGCCAAGGAACTGCCTATCGTAGACAGCACGGGAAGATCATTCCTCAAAACACCTGATGGACCTTAGCTTATTTTAAAGACATGGGAGATGCTTGAGGCTCCTTTTGTATCATCATTAAAAATTGGGCAAAAAGAAGTGAGTCAATACTCAGGTGGAATCTCAGGGGAGCTGGAAGTTGCCACTTAACTGGATGAGATCAGCACTCCTGTTCCAGCTTAACTGAGAAGTTCTAATTTGCTATGTAGGAATGGTTCTATCTGGAGCAATTCAGGGTTATTGGAAAGCACTGGGCCCTTGCCCCAGGATGCCAGCGGAACAAGTGTGGCATTTGATAATTCAGATAGTGGTGTCCACATGATTCAAATAGCATATCTCTGTTTTCTAGGTAGTGGCCAGATGGTAGTACTTTGTATGTTAGAGTGCCAATTATAGCAAACTCTATAAACATAAGCTAATTGGCTAAGGTTTCATTAATTCATACAGGATGATGCATTTGCTTGGGGCAGCTGCTGTTTTAGCTATGAAGATAGCACTTTTAAAATGGAAATAAGTGTTTAGGGTGACTGAGTGATATGTAAAGCAAGTTAGGTTTGGGTTACAAAAAGACATTTAGGTGAATGAAGGACTTGGAGTAGCTAGAAAGGTAGGGAGAGGGATCATGACTAGGTAATAAAGGTGGTGAACTTCCAAGATAGCTGACTTCTTCCTCACTGTCCTGACTTGAGACAAAAGTCGAGCAGTTAAAAACAAAGGCCTTGTAGGCTCTTGTCTTCCACCAGCAAACCTTCTGCTAATGAACTGGCACAGCAAGTTCAAGGCCAGATCAAGTCATGCTACATATCAGTGGTGAGCCAATCAACCATCCCTTCTTTCTTTAAACAGACAACTCTAAAATGGTAGAGGAAAACTCTTAAAAAAAAAAAAAAACTTAAAAAAGACTTAAAAAAAAGCCATTGAGAAGATAAGGGTTTTCATCTTCCTGAGTCTTCCCTCTGTTTTCTTTCCTAAGTTTTCCCTCTGTGAAAGATTTTGTCTCAGTATATCTGCTGCATGCATATGTTCCCTGACCCACCAAAAATGCCTTTCTTCAATTGCTGATTCTCTGCTTCTGTCTTTGGTGTGCCAAATTTCTCCACTGCTACCTGTCCCACTTGAGATTTTTCTTGCCTTTTAATTCTTTAACTGGTAGAGAAAAAGAACCCTATCAAGACCCCTGTACTATATCAGTTACTTGTCCCTCTTTAGCATTTCAGTTTGAAACCATGTTTGATAAGTTCCTTTACCCACTTAAGCCTCTCATTCTCGTTTGTAATGCAGGGTTAACAATAGGATTAAACACACACAAAATACACAAAAGTTCTTCACAAATGTTAAGGATTATTATCTGTCTTTAATTTCTCATGCGTTTCTAGGAAGCCTTGATTATAAACATACTGTAAGCAGACTTCGTTTTGAGGTCGGCAGAGTAAGCTACATGATGACTCCAATCTTCTAAAAATGATATTGAGCTAAGTAAGGAAAGGCAGTACTGACAAACTCACCACATGGTAAGTTGCCTCAATGGGTCTCTAGACAGGAGGTGGGGAAAAGGGACCTCTTTTCTAAGTGATGGCCATGAACTCTTAATAGGGTTTAGAATTGATTGTCTTGACTTTCTGAAGTAATTACTCAGAACCATCGAAGTTCAACCATTTGTATGGCCTCTGATACTCCGAAAATTCATTTATATGGCCTCTAAACAGAAAATCAATTTTAATGGAATCACTTTGATTGACTTTCTTATTTAGGGCCCAACAAAAATTTTCCCAGTGGTACATTCTATAGTATGCTGCCACGAGACAAAAATTTCCTGAAAGTTTATTAAAAAAAACAACTGTTGCTATCTAATGAGTACACCCAAATGTCATTACTATAAAAAGATTTAAACCCAGTTTTGTCTCTTTATTGTAATTCACCAACAGAGAAAGGAAAAAGAAGCCTTCCTGGTCTTTACATGAAGATGCAGTCTCCTAGGTTCCAAGGACAGAAAAGGAAGGAGAAAAGTGTCAGGCAGAAGTATGGGACACTCTTTTTGGGTCTGGCTTACCTCACTCAGGATAGTGTTTTCTATTTCCATCCATTTGTACGCAAACTTCAAGAATTCCTTGTTTTTTACTGCTGAGTAATACTCTAATATGTATATATTCCATACTTTCTTCATCCATTCTTCCATTGAAGGGCATCTAGGTTGTTTCCAGGTTCTGGCTATTACAAACAATGCTGCTATGAACATAGTTGAGCATATACTTTTGCACACACTGAGACAATGGGGATGATCTTTCGGGAATTCACCTGGTCTTTGTCTAGCCTGGGTCTGAAAAAGCATGGGATAAAACCGGACTTACATAGCGGACAATGAGGACTACTAAGAACTCAAGAACAATGGCAATGGGTTTTTGATCCTACTGCACATACTGGCTTTGGGGGAGCCTAGGCAGTTTGGATGCTCAACTTACTAAACCTGGATGGAGGTGGGTGGTCCTTGGACTTCCCACAGGTCAGGGAACTCTGATTGCTCTTCAAGCTGATGAGGGAGAGGGACTTGATCGGGGAAGGGGGAGGGAGATGGGAGGCGGTGGGGGGGGGGGGAGGCGGAGATCCTTAATTGAATAATAAAATTTAATAAAAAAAAAAAAGAAGTATGGGACACACACTGCCAGGGATGTTAGGTACCTCACAAAAAGGAGTTCCTAGGTGCCAGACTTCATTACTAAAGCTTCCTATCAAATATGAAATACATGAAAGGATCCCTTACTGTCAGATAAACTTCTGCTTCTTGCTGCAACTCTGTGGTGACTTTATTCCTATGCTACTTAATGATTCCGGGAGCTCTGTGAGCTTCCATGGCTCCTTCCCTCTACGTGGGACATAGTATGCTGTCTTGCATGGTGTCTCAGAACGCTGGGCTTTTAAATTTTTCATTAACATTTTAAAAATGTTTATGGGTTTTGCCTACATGTATGTCCATGCACATGTATATGCCTTTGTGCCAGCAGAGGCCAGAAAAGGATGTTGTTTCCCCCTTGGATCAGTGTTACAAACAGTTGCTGATCCACCACGTATGTGGGTGTTGGGAATGGAACCCAGTTTCTTTGCAAGAACATTCAACATTTTTAACTACTGAGCCCAGTCTCCAACCCCAACACTAGTTTATTTTCAGAGTGTCTAACTCAGGGCCTTTCCCCATCTTTTCAACCTACAGCCTCATAGCTTTCTTCTGTGCTTTATGTTTTCTAAGTACAGCTTTCCAATCTGGGCCGCAAGTGTTAAGTACTGTCCATGCAACATTCCATTTGTTGAGAACTAACTGGGTCTAATGTTCTAATGCTGACCAAAACAGCTGTGGTTTAGCTGTTATACAAAATACATTTGGTTTGAACCATTTAATCACTGAATGTTCACACACTGCTAAATCTAGAATCAGGACACAGTACATAGGAAATAGGTAGGTTCTTTTCTTCCTGCTGATACCTTGTTTTAGGAGCACTATGAAGACCACCCAGGTGATGACATTTCTGAAAGTGGATGGTGTAATATTAGTAATGGTTCTATAATCTGTCCCAATCATTCCTCTCATTTTTGAGATTTGTACTTTTAAACTTTATAATTTAGATTGACAGTAAAACAAAATTTTCTTGTAAGAAATGGCACTATGATCTACTTTCCTGATGACCTAAACTTCTCTGTAAACAACTTATGATGACAGACTTTGACAAATGTCTATATAGTGAGAATGTGGTTGCTGAAATCAGCCATGAAAAAGTTGTGAAAGAGAAAAAATGACCCCCAAAATTACATGGTTGGAACAAAGTGAAAAATTTTAGTCACACTGTGATTTTGGACAAGTACTGCTTCTGATTTCACTGTGGTCAACTTCTAATGTTGGATTAAAGAAAGGAGATCTTAGAAACAGCTATCTAGTTTAATCTTTATTTCCAATAAAAGAAACAGAAACAGAAAAAGGTGTTATCTTGAGAGTATCCACACTAGTTAACTGACATAGCCTAGACAGGCAGGCAGATTTAAACTTTTCAGAGATTGCAAGTTCTTCATTTTTCTAAATGTCTACATAGACAGATGCTAAATACAGCCTTTCATTTTTCAGAAAATATAATAAGGTGTGACTGACTTTGGATAGAAGAAAAATACATGGTTCCTATAATAGATAGTCCTCTAATTTAGGTGCAGTAACTTCTCATTCATTAGCAGGCAAAAAGAGATTTGTGTCCTATGAAATACAATCTATGCCTAGAAGACCTCAGAAAAGTAAAAATGTCCTTGTCTTTAGGAAACTTTTCATGCCAGGGGTACCAAGTCCGTAAGAGGAAGAGGTTGCCATCTATTAAATTTCCCCACACAGCATGCATATCCAAGTGGTATTTAATCTAAAAAAAATCATTTTTTTTTGCAAACTACCAGTGACACTCATTCTTTCATTAAATTATTAGAAAAAATGGAAAAGAAATATCTCACTGGTTCCTAGTTCTTCCTTAGATGAATGCATAAAGATTGATTTCCAAGTACTTTAGCCATTTCAGATATCAGGGTCACTGATTCATTAGATTTTACCTAAAACATATATTATTAGGGGAATGTGAAAAAAGCTTGTTACAAAACAAACAAATCCTGCCAATGGCAGAAAGGCTTTAGGTGGCAAAGATTTATTTGCATAGAAAAGTCACTGCTACTCTATTGATTTCTAATTGTGCAGAAGACAAATTATAATAACACTTCTTTGTGATTAAAGGAGATTTCTCCACCACTACAGGTCTCATGGTTCTAGTTATATTCTCTAACAAGACCATCAATAGCTCAAGCCATTTTTGAATATTTACTGTTTTGACGGTAAATATTCCAAACATATTTTCACAAAGTCCTGGAATACTTTGGATGTTAGTGACATGGACACTTTCATCAATATAACTGTCTAAGGCTATTATTGAAGCTGGTTGGAATCCCTGAATAAATTCCAGTTTGTCAAAAAGCTTTTGCTCATGTAGACTGGTGAGCAACACAGTATATTAGGCTAAGGATTAAAATTTACTGTATGTAACAAACATCCTACCCATATGTCATTCTTCTGGAACATTTGGAATGCTGGATAGACAGGCTTTCTTTTCCTTCTTTTTGTGGTATGTTAAACCTTTTTTTTTTTTCTCAGTGATTTAAGAAAATCACTGTTTATCCAGTGTATTTATGTTTTTACCTTCCTGGATGGTGTCCTGAGAGCTTCAACACTATGATGGAAGTGGAGAAAACTACCCTAAGACTTCATCACTAGCCAGTTTCATCCACTGAGCTGTGCTGAAGAACTGTCATAAGGTGATATATTATAATTACTTTATATAAGCTATAGAATCATCTAATTTCACAATGATTGGTAAACTTGATCAATTAAACGAAATAATCAACTTAGCTAATGAAAATTCAGATTGAACAGATATATCAGTGTTATGCCTGTACAACAAAGCATGTAGCTAGATTCCAAGAAAGATGATGTATAGGTGCCATGAGTTTGCTGTAATACCTTAAACATGGGACTCTTAAGCGAGTCATATACAACTTAAGCAATAGATGTATATAAAACTTTTCCAAACTCTGATTACTTCTTATAATATTGTTTCCCAAACATTCTTGAAGATAATAATCACTTAGGGTTGTTGGCAAACCATAGATTGTTGGCATCATGTGAGACCTGTCAGTAAGGGCTTTTTAGAGGCAAGGATTGCCAGTCTGTGTGATACTGATCCATGGGTTCTGACTCTCTAGAAATTCTGAGAAAAAATAAAATAAAGAAACCCCAGGGCAGAGAATACTAGCTGCCCACCAAAGCCCATTCTTTCCCCCCAAAGTGGCAGGGATATAGTAGAATACATGAATAGTACAGTAGATACCTGAAAACCACATTTTCTAGTTCTTTGCACAAGACCCTACATCTAAGAGGATGTAAGTTAGAATGCCATTTTCTGACTCAGGATTCTGGGATTCTCCCTTTCTAGGAAGTCTGAGAAACAATAAAAGGAAGAATTCATGTAACCCTATCAGGGTTCTAGAATTTCTTACCAGGCAACACAGAGCCACAACACCCTCCTGAAGAAAAACAGAACAACAATGGACAAAACACCTACCCAAACAAAGACAAGATCAGGTATCATCATCTAGAATTACCATCTTCCCAAACCCAGATGCCCAGACACCAGTGTAAAAATACAATCAATAACAACCAGGCCAATATGTCTCCACTAGAAGTTAGCCATACTATTACAGCAGGCCCTGAGTATTCCAATACAGCTGAAGCACATACACAAAAACAGACCTTAAAATAGTCTTAATGAATATGATAGAGGGAAATCCTTAAAGAGGAAATGAATAAATTCCTTTTAAAAAAATCTATGAAAATTTAAAAAGTCAAAGAAAATGAACAAAACAATTTAAGTCTTGAAAGTAGAAACATAATCAGTAACAAAAACTCAAACTGAGGAAAATCTGGAAATGAAAAATTTAGAGACTTGAAGAGGAACCTCAAAGGCTAGTCCCACTAACAAAATACAAGTGATGGAAGCAAGAATCTCAGGCATTAAAGACACAACAGAAGAAATGGATACTTTGGTCAAAGGAAATGTTAAATCTAAAAAAATCCTGGCACAAAATATCCAAGAAATCTGGGACACTATGAAGAGAACAAATCTAAGAATAATAAGAATAGAGGAAGAAAAAGAAACTCAGATCAAAGACATAAAATATTTTCAACAAAATCACAAAAGAAAATTTCCTAATCTAAAGGAGACACGTACCAATGTATAAGAAGCATATAGAACACCAAATAGACTAGCCCAGAAAAGAAAATCCCCTCAGCACATAATAATCAAACATAAAACATACAGAGCAAAGAAAGAATTTTAAAAGATGCAAGGGAAAGACCAAATAAAACAGAATTCTTACAGCTTATAAACACTTTTAGCAAAGTAGCCATATTCAAAATTAACTCACAAATCAGTAATCCTCCTACATACAAGTGACATACAGACTGAAAAAGAAATAATGAAAACAATACCCTTTACAATAGCCTCAAATAATATAAACTATCTTGGAGAGTTCCCTAACCAAACAAGAGAAAAACTTGTATGATAAAATCTTTAAGACGTTGATGAAAAAACCCGAGGAAGATAGCAGAAGATGGAAAGATCTCCCATGTTCATGGAGCGTTAGGATTAATACAGTAAAAACAACAACAACAAAAAGCCCACAAAAAGAACCCCTGCAGCAGAGAATAGTGGTTATCTATCCAAACCCATTCTTCCCCCCTCCCCCACAGTGTCAGGGCTAGAGGACACGCTAAAAACCACATTTGTTAGTCCCTTGCGTGAGGCCACATGCATCTAGGAGAAGGCAAGTTGAAGTGACATTTGCTGCCCTAGGACCTGACTTTTAATAGAACAGACATAACAGAACCCCTCGTCTTCTTTCCTTTTTGTATCCGCATGAATGGAGATGGCACAGCTAAAAGACAAGGATGCCTAGATCTTTGGAACCTCATGGGGGATGCAAGGTGTCTATCAGCCAGAAAACACCCATGCAGACTCTTTGTTATTATTTTGGGACAGTGTCTTTTTATGTAGCTCTGCCTGTCCTGGAATTCACTATGTATACCAGACTGAGTTTGAACCCAGAGATTCACCTGCAACTGACTCTTGAGGTTTGGGATAAAAGGCTGCACTGTCAGGCCCTACCCAAGCAGGATTCTTGGTACTAACAAAAAGTTATCTATCAACTTTGTTATAGTTTAGTTTATCCTCATTAATGTAATACCTGATGGGTGAAAAAAAACTATATGGTAAAATAATGATAACTCAGAACAGGCCATCACATACTGTGTCTATACTCACACCTTTGCATATTTCCTAGGGACTATTGTAAATGACTATTATTTCAAATATATGGTAAGAATAAATTTTGGTTTTAGAAATTTAGCAAATGCGTAGAAGTTGTGTGAACAAAGAAATTGATGTGTTTAACCTGTGTTTGTACCATCTTGGTTTTCTTTTTAAATAAAATAAGTCATTTGGTAAAATTCACAAGACTGAGAGGAGAATATACTTTCTGCTAATTATGTCTAACATTTTATCATTGTTAGTAATTCTTAAATTTCATTTGTTCACAGGAGAAAAAATGGTACATGTCAAGATTTAGCTAAAAAAAACTTATGAAAGTTAATTCTATCCCTTCTTCCCAATGTATTCCTTCTTCAGTTAGCACTTCTATTTTTAAGTTAAAATATTTTTTATCATTACGTTTTATTTTATGTGTAAGGGTGCTTTGCCTGGGTGTTTATCTATGTACCATGTGCATGCCCGGTGACCCTGGAGGCCAGAAGAGGGTGCTGGGTCCCCTAGAACTAGAGTTATAGATGGTTATAAGTGCCGTGTGAATGCTGGAACTAGAACCCAAGTCCTCTGGAAGAGCATCAAGTATTCTTAGCTACTATGCTGTCTCTCCAGCTCCTTGAAGTACTTTAAAAGAGGCTGACCCAGTGGTCACATTAAACTCCACTTCCTTCCTTACCGCTTCCCTAAAGTACTAGTGGTCTCAGGTGATCCTGGAGACCTGAGAGGCAGGTGTACGGCAAATGTACGGGGGTGATCTAGATAAAGAAGTCTGATCTAGAAATATCTAAGGTAGCCTAGATTGATTTGGCAAAGAAAGAAGCAGAATCCCATGTGATTTTTTTTTTTTTTTGGTAAATCATGAGGTAGCAGATGGTGTTCTGGAAATCCATGTAAAATTTTCATAAATATAAGTACATACCACATATGACAGAATTAATAGAACTATCAAAGAGTAGGTATGCTATCAAGATAGAAGTGGTACCAAATGAACATAAAAAATCATCATTTTTCTTTATTCTCATTGGCTAGGATTTCATGTACAAAATAACATTGCTATGAGAAGATATTCTTAGCCTTTTACCAATCTTATATTCCATAATAAGGAAAAATATCTGCAATGAAATTTAAGTAAAATATGAGAAAGATATCCACATATAAACGTGATCATTAAAAAAAAAAGATAAATCACTGGGACAACTTGCTTCTCAAAAACTACTTGTATAACTAACCCCTCCAGTGACCTCAAAGAGTCCACTCACACAACCCTGTTTTCTTACCAGTGAGGCGGTATTTAGAAAGTCTGGGTGAGTTTTAACATCATGTATTCTTAACTACAACTGCAAATCTAGACTCTTAAAAACTGTACCCAGGAGATTTCCTTTAGAAGGCATTAAACGGAACATACTCTCATGACCCAGTTTCGTGACACCAATGCCAGGGCGTTTCTGGGTGTTGGCTGCTCTGGAAAGTCCCCAGCTAGGAGATTCAGGCCATCCAATTAGGGCACTTCTAAGTTCTAGGCCTAAACACTCAGATTGATTTCCATCTCCTTAGTCTTCTTCATACTGCTTATTCGATGCTGCCAAGACTTCTTCCAGTTCTTCTGCTTTGGAGAAATAATGAAAGATTTTGTTGGCATTAAAAAATATTAAAAACATCTAACCTCCACACATTGAGTATAACTCTGTGTGTTAATAGTTTTTAAATTTTTCAATGCTTTCTCCTTCAAATAAAGCCTGGAGGGTCTGCTTGTAACTTACTAGAAGTAAACTTTTTGTAATAAAACATCTTTTCCAGAAGATATACTTGGGAAGGCAGGGAATGTGGGGTAATATCTAAATTTCTTTCCAGACAGTGTATGCTATACATGCCTTAGTTTGATATCTTCTTTCGGACTTTTGGTCAGGCTGCAATAGCAAGTACAGCTCACACTCACATTGTGACACGAGAAGTGTCTGGCTGCAGGGCTAAGTCTGTTTGAAAGTGATTAGCTACATACTCAAGTAGCAAACAGAAAGAGCCAAGAGATGATTGGCAACTAAGTCCTAGAAACAATCAGGAACATCTTCTATCTTCTTAAGCAATAATGTCCAACTAGCTTCCAATGAAACGGTTTGGTGCTGGAAGTCATATTTTTAATTTTAATAAAACAATTTCTTCCTTGATAATCTTTCACACACAAAACCAGCCACACATCTTGGTATCATACAACTCTTAGCTTCCACAAACCTCTGTTCCCTGAGAAATTCCTGGTTTCTTTACAAGCAAACTCACTGTGTCTGTAAGAACAGAACTATCCCACAGTGCAATTCATTTCCTTATTTTCTAAAAAACACATGTGGCACTGACTGTTCAAAAGCAGTCCACGTACTCTAAGTGGTTAACCTTTGTATAAAAGATGTTTACGTCTCGGATCTTCCTTGAGACATCGGTAACAGTCCACAGATCACCTGTGACGGTTGGAGAATGAAAGGGAATGAAGATGATCACACACCTTGTGCAAAATTCTCAAAGATTAGTAAAAGTATTTTAAAATAGTATACAAATTACTGCTAACATTTCTGCAAACAGGAATAACAATCTCTAGAGACTCCAGTTTATGAAAAATCTGATGTTTTAAAGATAAGCTTGGTAGAAAATGATAGATCTTAAGCAAACCATTTAAATTCTCCCTTACAAGTCTCCTTTATAGTCATAACTGTCTATGGAGGTAGAATATTTAAACATGAACACTGGTTTACATTTTAGTTAGAAGTCTGCATCCTGTATCTAGTACTGTCTGATTGCTTTTACAACAAAAGAAACTGTAAGCATCAACACTCTTAATTCCAGAGGGTCTACCTATATCTAAATGAATGAATAATAGTCTAACCTAATCAAACTTATCTAAAAACAAAAGAGCAAAGCCACAAAAAGACACTGGTGATAGATTTAAATATTCTGTCTCCTAGGTCTTGCCCTAAGTTTATTGGCTTCCAGGAGGTCTGATGATCATAACCCTGTGTTTTACTGGAAGAAGATAGCAAAATAGAACTATCAGCTTGAGAAAAGGGATTGCTAGATGTACTTTCTAAATTGCTACCTTTGGCTCTCATATTAGCAGAATATTTAGTTTTGAGATTGTACATAGAACAGAGTAAGCAGAAACACCAGAAGATAATGAACTGATACACAGCCATCTTTTAAACATTTCATCAGTCTTAGAATAGCAGATAAAACTATTTCATGCACACCAGTAGGTACCAGATTAACCCTGCAGTGTTATAAAACACAGAGCTGCTCGCAACTTAAAGTAATAAATCAGTGGTGAATGCAAACAGTTATATGTTGTCTGGCTACCAGGTGATGGTTACTGTAAATTTTAATCCAACTTCTGCATTGAAAAAGACAGCAATTTGCAACCGCCTTAAGCTATCATAGAATACATTTTAAAAAAACACTAAAAAAATCAAAGAAATAATCTTAATAAAATTGTCATCAAAAAGACGACAAAGAAGAAACTAGGAAACAAATTAAAAACTACCTAATAAATTGTAACAGTAAGCTAAGCATGAAGGAAATGGACCAGATTTTATCTATATGCACTTAAATACCAGACACCCCTTTGGGAATAAGGTGTGCTTTCCCTTTCCCCTGCCACTGACTGTGCAAATTATACAAAAGTAAGATTCTACCGCACTGATCAATCAAGGAATCCCAAAGGACTGTCTGTGTTACTCCCACACTCTGTATTGTTTAAAATAAAAGTAGTTCATTGAGAGCTGGCCAGTGAATGGTGGCTGCTGCTTTCATTGGTGGTATTTGGAGGTATTAGAAAACCTGGTGACTGTTTTCTTTCCTCTGTGACATTTGATAAGGGACCTTTGCTACCTGTTTATTCTATGGGAACTGAAACTTGAGATAAAATGAAAGTTACTTAAGTAGTCTTTTTTATTCAGGCGGTATTGTGTATTAGAACGGAAGGATCTTGGATTCCACAGTCTCCCAGGTGTAGCAGAAAGAGTGTAGGCCCCAGAGCTATTGAGGCCTTAGCCCCACTTCTCACAGATGAGTCAAATCATCAAAGCATTTGGACTACAGATTCCTTTGCTGTGAGAAATGAAGATACTAAACCCTATTCTGCCTTCTCACTGGGCCAGAATGATGTGAAAATGCGCTATTCACAGAAGGATTCCTTTTAGATTTAGGTCTTATCAAATGGGCATCCATGCTTTTGAGGCAGAAAACCCATGGTGACAGCAAAAGCTAAGCAGCTTTCAGCAGGTTTCTCACCATGCTTCATTTTTGTCCTCCTGAAAGGGGGCTGTCAACTCTCATGTGCTTCTCAGGGCTACTGTGTGATGATGACTGGTCTAAATGTTCTAAATTATATAGTTGACAATAAATGAATGTAGCCCAATTACTAATGTAAACTATATGCAAACATAAATGATAAAATAATCCTCAGGGGAATAAGGTTTTTCTTCTTAGGTATTTATCAGGGACATGAAAAAAGTTACTTGTGTGACATCATCTACGAATGAAGGCATTAAAAAAGCCATTATGTTTTCAATTTAGATTAATAATAGGGCTATTTTCTCACCCATCTTCTGGCACAGTTATAATGTAAAGCAATGTGGATCAAGGTACCAGAAGATAAACAACTAATAGTATACCAATGCCCCTTCACATAAAATATTACTAGGCTGGTGATCGCTGCTTAACTGCCATCCCTTCCCTCTTTCTCCAGTAACCAGCAACTTGGATATTCAATCCGGCCAACAGAACTTGGCTTATGGCATCAAAATGATGAATTAATTTTTTTCAATCAGATACTACTCTATACTTTAAACACAACTTATCTGTTGTCTGTGTTTTTGTGAATGACACTCCTTTCTTTCTCTAAGCACTGCTTTTGGTATGGGTCAATATGCAGTTTAAGTCTGATGATTAGCAAATACTGAATGATAAAACATGGAACATAAGGATGGCTTAAGGAGACCATGACCTCCTCCAGCAAATCACTAAAGTAGGTGTCAGTAGATAACAAATTGTACTCATCGCCTTCTGGAATGACCCACTGTATACAAAATCCCCTCCCTTATGTCTCTTGTGTTTTTGTTATCTACTGCAGAGAAAATGAGCCAAAAATCAACTAACACACTTAGAAACCACTTTGCGATACTCTAAGAAAAGGACAGTAAAAGTGCCAACTGTGGCATTAGTCTGTTTTAACAGAAGAAAATATTGTCACACCTAGAAGCAAGATAAGAGATGAGTTTAAGTTCAGAACTGAACACTGACAAGTATAATAGACTTCTAGTTTCCACTTTAAAAGCTTAACTCTACATGGAATAGCCCTATTATCCCCATTATAGTGAAATGACATTAGTATCATAGGATGCCTAAAAGTGGCTCACTAAATTTTTGATTGTGAACAGGGAGGGTCCAACCAAGTACAAGATCATGACCATCCCTTCTTGACTATACCTTATCAAACAAAGAGCTATTGATAACCCGGATGGCCATAGGAAGCAGAGAGGTTAACTGCTTCATGTGACACAGACAGCACTTAAAAATGGAGTAGAGCTTCTCCATGATGTCTGCGACCACCATCACTTTCCTTCATATTCAGATACTCCTAACTGAATTCCTGTTACAATTTACTACCCATAATTACAATAAAATACCAAATATATTAACATGCTTTACTAATAATAACAATGGTAATAGTAAGGGTTTATTTAAAGGGCACGGAATCTTCTTTGTAGGCACTCTACTATATTCTTCTTCCCTTTCACTGTTAATATTTGGGTCTTACATGTTTTAAGACACCTTTTTGCAGAAAATGGACTGATTTCTTTTATAGGGCTACTGGCATAAATAATTTTTTTGGTTATTGAGAAAAAGCTAAAATTTTCATTTTAAATTTCCTAGTTTTCACTTGAAAATGAAACCCAAATAAAAATTTTCATTTCTAACCACTTAAACAAAACAAAAAGTAAGCAAGCAAGTAAGCAAATAAAAAACCCATAACCAAACCAAAGAACAAAACTCAAACCCCATTTTATGAAAATTGTGAAGCAGAAAAAACACCAAAGTGAGTATTTTTAAGATCGGCATCACTAAACTTAAGTCCTGACCCATGCAATTCTTAGCTATGACCACTATTTAACCTGTGAGAATCTTAGTTCTGACTTGCAAACTCATTTATGAAATGATTAGCATTTCTCTAATTTTGAAAATTCCTTCTTTGTATAATGAAGAACACATAAAGTTTTAGAATTTGTTGGGAATAACCATAAGAGCAAAACATTTCAGAAAATGAATGTCTGAAAAGTTTATATTCTTCTAGTTAACTGCAGTACACTTTCCTGAAGTGAAAATTACTGTGGACTCCTAAACAGTATAAACTATTTTTTTTAAATATACCAGGAGACAGGTTTGACTTCATTCTTTTCCTCCCTCTTCCACATGCAACAAGTAGGAATCCTTGGCTGAACACTGCAATAGCCCAGGCAGAATGGCAGGGCAGTAGCATACAGAACTTATCATTGATTCATTTACCTCCCGGGGTAGGGATCCTTTTTAGGTAAAGCAGTTTGAAGTAAAATTTTCCTCTGTACTCATTTAAATATAACCAGTGCACTCACCTTGTCACTATGAGACTTTTGAGTTGTTCTCTTCCCATGAATTTGTGATTTCCTACAAACACTGTGCTGTGAGACTGAAACTATCTCATCCATCAAAGCCATTCTTCCCTCACCCCACCCCCTGGCAGCGTTATAGTTGGCATCTTCCTCCCTGAAGAAGCTCTTAAAGGTTTTTCATCAGGAAGAAATTACAATCTATAAGTACTATGGAGGTGGGGGACAGCAGTTCACAAAATCCTCCTCCTTTCTCCCAGGGAAAAGAGTATATTCTACAGAGATGCTCTAGAAGCCTAAGAAAAGGCTGAGGATTTGTGGGTATGTTTTTGAGCCTGTGAAACTGAGCTGATGAATTCTCATTAATAAGAACCTGATATAACAAAGGTATGGAAAAAAGTCATCAATGATTATAACATCTTTATGTGAGAAGAAATGGAAAATATAATGACAGTCACATCAAACTAAATGTAGCCAAGCAAACTTTCCTCTTGTTTTCGGTTCCTTGAGAATTTTGTTCAGTGTATTTTGATCACATTTACTCCTTCCTGATTCCTCCCAGATGCATTCCATGTTCCTTACCCACCCAACTTTGTGTTCTCCCCTCCATCATTAAGCACAGTGCTGTCTATAGTCTGTATCTTCCCAGACATACAGCTTTCACTTGAGGGTGGTCAACCCAACAAGGGCCTCACCCTTACAGAAAGCTGACTCTTCTTCCAGCAACCATCATCTGGCAATAAGTCCTGAGCTGGGGTGCAATGTCATGCCCACCTTCCTTTTCTACACTGGACTGTTGTCTGGCCTGAGCTTAAATAGGTCTTGTGGTCCTGTGTAAGCTGTCTCAACTGCTATGAATTCACATATACAGCTGCCCTACTATATCTAGGAAACATTGTTTCTTTGTAGTCAAGCATTCTTATTTCTACTTTTGTCCCGTTGAACTCTAACTGTACATTAGAATCACCTCAAGACCTGCAGATGTGCCTGGGTCCTTATGTGGAGGAATTAAATCAGAATTCATGAAGGTTAATGCCAGTGTTTTTGTTTTTAAACTTCTCTAAGTGATTCTAAAAAGAAGATTGAAAACCCTGCCTCAAGCATCTAATTTGAATTTCATAACAAACGCATGATAAGAGATCTCTGAGAGGGTGGACCACATATTGCAGACCACACAGTGAGCTGATACTCTCTGGATCTCATCTCAAAGCCCCTGACTCCTTTCCAAAACAACAGGCTCACTTGTTATTATTATGACAGCTGGTTACAGGGCAGTAGTTATAAAGGAGGTGAGAGAGGTAAGTAACTGACTTCCATGGAAAACAACTGTTACACAATCTAGTACATGGTAATATTAGCACCCAATACCCCACTCACCCTCAAATGGTCAGTTGCATGGTGGCACATTTTTGCCAGGCTATGTAGGTATGAGAAATGGCTTCTTAGGAATAAAAAACATCTGTGCTTTAATGCTACTAAGCAAAGCAAGCAGTGTCTGCTGCTTTCAAGTGAATGCATCACTTTCTCTGACTACCAACTGCACAGGGGGCAAATCAGACAGGAATTCTGGAGGCAGGGCTTTCTCGGCACCACTTGCTGGAGTACTGTCAGATTATACTGGAAGAGCTGCATCTCAACCATGACTAAACACTACTTAGTGGTTAGGAGTTTGACAAGATTCCAGCCTGAGGGGCTGCACAGCTGCACAGGTGGGACATCTGGCTCCTTAAAACTGATGAAAAACTAGAGATGAGCAGGTGACAATCCCTCACTGTTAATTGGCTCTTCTGGGCAAACTGTAACAACCTAGGAAAATTCTCTGTATTGTCAGGTTACTAAGAAGGGAAACAGAGGGATGCAGAGGGAGAATATAAACCAAACAAATTGTATTTGTACACAGACATCACCACACATTTTCTCCCTCATCTGCCATCAGACTTCAGATAACCACTGGGTTCAGAAATATAAACACCAATGGAACAACAGCTAAATAAACAGTTTTACTTAGAAAAAACTTACATCTAATGATATGGAGAGTCCAGCCTTTGCCAAAAAAGGAGCTACAGAGTATGTACCTGGGGAGGCCACACTTAAATAATGCCAGGCAGAAGAGCAACACAGGTTCTCAGGGATTCAGTGACTTCAGATTTCAAGACAGTATCCTGATTTGTACCCTGCAGATCACCGTACCGATGGTCATACAAACCTGTCATAGAAACTGGTCTCTCCCACCACAACAGGAGACACAACTCAAGAGAATTCTCCAAGCCAGAGTATCTCCCAAGACTAGATGTAACGCTCTGTGGTGGGATGGAGCCCCTTATACATTTCGGATAGCGGAATTTACATCTATTGATTCATATGAACTAATCACTACTCATTTAGAGTTCACCATCCTTGTTCTTTTACTCTTTAAGGCCACAGCTGGATGGAACTGTCTATAAAAGAACTTTGTCTACAAAGCTAAGAAGGAAAGAGCTCATTGAGTCCTTACAAATATACATGGTGTTACAGTGTTGCTTACATTAGGCTGCATTTGTTGATGAAGAAATTGAGTCAGAGAGGGTAAACAGATTGTCTAACCTTGAGTGACTGGAATTTAAACTCAGATTTGCTTGCAATCCTTCCAAAAACATCGCTAGGACTTTAATGTATTGACTTTCTTTTATTGCAATAAGTATAGTAAGGCCATTATAAGGGGACAGTTTAGTGCTGCTAACTGATGGTGACACTGTTGTTCAACCATAGTCACCACCTATTTTTAGCCCTTCTACATTTTCCCTCACCAAACCTTCACATTCATACTAAAACTCCATCATCTTTCCTCTCTCTGGCAACTCCCAATTTACTTTTCTGTCTCTGGATTTTACTGCAAAGCTATACAGCCAATGGCACTTTAGGTCCTAGTGGAAACTTTAAAGGCGGGGCTCAATGAGAAAGTTACACCATTTGTGCATGTTCTTGATGGGTTGTTTTCCCCTCTTCTTCACATCTGCCATGAAGTGCATGAGCTTTTTCCATCAGTTGTTGCCAATACGCAGATAACACATCTTCCGCAGGTTCAACAACAATGGTGTCAGACACTCATGGACTGAAATTGCCAAACTGTGAGCTGAAATAACCCTTTCCTGCTAATAAGACGACCATCTTAGGTGTATGTTGCAGTAACGAAAAGCTGACTAACTCATCTAGGCACGTCCAAATGACTTCTTCAAAGTGAGATCACACACTCAATGTTGACTGGAAGTCAGAACTTAGTCTCATGCTTTCTCCTTCTCTGGATATTTTCAGTATTTCAAAAGAACTTTAGAAGAAAAAAAATGATCCTAACTACTTCTTTGGTGTTGCTTACTTTGTGGGGAAAAAAAACAAACCAGAAAGCAAGAAAGGAAGGAAGGAAGAAAACAAGCAAACAGGCAAGCAAACAAGCATTGTTCTTTTGCTAATACCTCCCATTGAGGGTTACTGCTGTGTTTAAACAGTCATTTATTGAATGGTACAGTTCTGGGTTGAAGATATACAAAGAGAGCAAACAGAAATCTCTGCCTTCAAGGTTCATTCATTCAAAGGGAAAGGAGCAATTCTATATGAAAACTGAGGCACAGAGGAAGATAGGAGTGGGATCCAAATATCCTACAGAATCAGTTCTATCTTCCTACCAACTTTTAGTCTAAGCCATTCATTATCATTAGGCTAAGATTTAGTCAATATCTACTCAACTGTCCAGTGTCAATTTGAAGCAAGTACACTAAGTGGACCTTTATGTATTCACTATTATATATACATTGTTTATTTTTAACCACATGTAAATGAGATGTAAATCTCACATGGATGTGAGATTTACAGAGGAAGGAAATGAGACATGTATAAACAAGTTAAGACAGGATAAATAAAATTAGCTATACATAATAGTGGAAAAGAAAGGATCATTTTCAAGTTGGAGATGTGCTAACATTTAGTAGGAAATAGTTAAATCCTGAAGGAAGGTGAGAGGCCAACAGGCCCAAAGTGCAGGAATTCTAGCTATCAGATCTGTACAAAGGGAAATTAACATGACCAGGAGAATGAAAGAAAACAAAGTGGCTTATGAATAGCCTGGAAAAACACCACTAAGAAAACTGGGCTGTGTTTACTAGGCAAGGGGAGCCACCAAAGGTTCATGTACCAAAACTGGCTCTTGGACAATGAATTTATCCCCTGGATAAATTGGCAAAACTTGTAAGAAAAGAACCAGGGATAAGAAACATAATATGGACAGACTCTGATTCTGGCATATGTGGATAGATACAACTTACTGCTCTGAAGTAACTAGGTCACAACACAGCAAGTTGGAAGCTGAGTGGAACTCTCTGAAATTCCTAGACTTGAGAATCTAGTATTGTAGTGAGAATTAGAATTCAAGGATCAAGCTGCATAAAAGGAATGCCAGAGGTCCTTAGAAGGCCCCATCCAGTATTTAGAAGTTCTGATCAATGCACAATGCACTGCACAAAAAAGGTATCACAAGAAAAAGAATCACTCAAGCTGATCAAAGGTTCCCTGGGCATAGTGGTCTATGCCTGTAATGTGGAATGGAGGAGGCAAAAGCAGGAGGATGAGTTTGAGAACTTTTCTCAAGAAATAAGCATTTGAAAAAAAATGAAAAGGTTTAAAAGCTCAAAATAGTGCCTTCCTATCAGTTTAGACAAACTTATAATCCACAGCACACTGAGAACTCAGGAAGAATTATCTTTAGAATGGAAAAAAAAGTAATAAAGATGGTAGAAATAGCAAAGATTTTAAGAAGTAGCTACTACCCATATATTCAGGATGTTTCAAAAATAAGACAACAGAATTTAAGAAAGAATTCAAAATGGATTTTTTTAAAGATTAAAAACTCTGTTGACATGAAAAGGACAGTGAATGGGATTAAAGACAGATTAAGTATTGCCCAGAAAAAGATTAATTATCTGCATGTGAAAAATCAAACAGAGACAACAAGATCCTAAAAAACAAACATCAAAAGAAAAGCAAATTAATGAGTCACAGGGTATATAAGAGAGGAATTTCCAAGGAAAGAAAGAGGCAGTTCAAAGTACTAACGAGTGCTGAAGTCTTGCCAAAATTGATGGATACTATAAACTCAAAGATCTAAAAAGGTCAATGAATTTACAAATAAAAAAATGAAGAGATGCAAACCAAGACACAGTATAACTCAAACTTAGTCAATGTGGTGGGATTCCAAACTGGCTTAATTACTATGGAAATTAGTGTGGAGAATTCTCAACGTAAAAGCAAATTTACCATATGACCCACTCCTTGTCATATGTCCAGAGAACTCAACATCCTACTGCACAAAGACTTGCTTAGTCATGCTTACTGCTCCTTCAACTCCAACAGCTAGGAAATGAAGCAACTTTAATGTCCTTCAACTGATCCAATGGGTGGATAATAAAAATGTTGTAAATATACACAATGGAATATTCTTCAGCTGTAAAAAAATGAAATCATGAAATTTTCAGGAAATTGGGTAGAACCAGAAAAGATGATATTTTGTGGGGTAACAAAGACCCAGAAAGACAACATTGTATGTTTTCTCTCATTGGAGGCTCCCAGATCCAAATCTTAAGATGTAAGTATATAACCTGAGTAGCTGCAGAATCCAGGAAAGTAAAAAGAGATCAACAGCAACAATAACAAAAATGAATACATGTGACAACAACAAGATGAAGGAATACAAGTTTAACATAGCCAATCAATGGAATAGTACTCAGCAAGGAAAAGGAAAGTATTGATTCAAAAGAACTACTGACTACTAATATGAACTTAAATAATAGTATTAAATAAAAGATCCAGACACAAATAAGTACATAATATATTATTATTACTATAAATTTGAGGAAATAAAAATCAGTTTATAGGAACAGAAACAAATTAATGTGCTGTGTGAGTACGCATGTGCGGCAGTAATTCCAAATAGTCCAAGGAGACTGTTAGATAATGAGAAATATGTGTATCATTGAGATGGTAGTGATGGTTTCACAGGTATATATACATATATGTTACAACTTACCACATTTTAGAATTAAGTATGAGAATTATATTGCAAAACTAATTGTTTATAAAAGGCCATTGTAAAGACCACTGAAGTGCTATAGGAAACCAGGATGAGCAGCGGTAGTGACTAGAATAGGCAGAGTTCAAGACTGAAGACAAGGAAGCAGGAGTGAACGATAATTCCGACTGTGTGAGGAGCTGACATGAAGCAAAGTGGCTATTAATATAAACAAGGATGACGTAAGGAAATATACGTAAAGCCATTTGCTAACAGAACATCTAATTCCAAGAACAGTTAAAGTTTGTGATCAGACATGACAGACTAGAGATCATACTGGGATTCTGCATAATTATTTTAATTTCAAAATTCTCATTCTGTGTGTCTTTCCTGTCTTGTCCCTGAAAATAATTTGGTTCTGTGTATCACAATTCAAGTTCTCAAAGGAAAACAAACGAACAAAGAAAGAAAACAATTCTGAAGTCTAAAAGAGGCATCCTCCTGAATATTAACCTTCATCAGGCGATGAGGGGAGACAGAGACAGAGACCCACATTGGAGCACCGGACATAAATCTCAGGGTCCAGGTCCGGAGCGGAAGGAGAGAGAGCGC
>NC_022018.1:24184066-24197077 GCF_000317375.1 Microtus ochrogaster
ATCACACCCTCAAGCAAAACACACCACCATCTTAAAGTTCAAACATGAACTCAGCCTCATACAGAGATTCCATGTGTTGGCACTAAGTGAGCAGAGTAATGTATGAAAACCCACAGGACCTAAGAAACCAGAAACGGGTAAAACCTATGAGGTCATTTCTGTTTGTGGTTGCCTCCCTTTTACATCAGTCCCTACCAGAATAGAATTGTTCCTGAGAAGTTCAGTGTGGTTCTTCACACAAGAGCCAAGGGAAACATCTGTAAGCCTGGCAGGGTTTCAGATGAGCACGCTGCTGAGAGGGTTCAGAGCCGAGGTGGGAAGAGATTCTGACTACACTGTGAATTGTTTTTCTCCTCCTTTCCTTTCCTTTTAAATGTCAAAGCTCTTCACACTACAGTGACACCCTAAAATGATTCTCTTACTTTTGCTGTTTCAGTTGAAACAATATTATTTCATGCTCCATAGAGTGCCCACCAGTTGACTCAAACAGGAATACAATGGGTACTGTATTTCAAACATGGAAAGACAGAAGATAAGCTGGTGGGATAAAATACTTCTCTCTCTGCAATGGTTTACATTTGCTCAATCTAAGAATGCTTATTACTATTTGAAGTCACTGCATTAAGTTCTAAATGTACTGATGGACTAAAATAGCTCCAGTTGGATGTTGTAGCGTAAATTTCTGTACTCAGGAGGCTAAGCAGAAAGATTCTGAGTTCAAGGCCAGTCTGGGATACAAGACACTACTTCAGGAAAAAAATGGATGAATGAACAAATATAAATATCAAATAGATAAAACAGCCTCTGATAGTAAAAAACTTAAAGTTTAATAAAGATGCACACACAAATGTAGCATAATAAAGAAAATACTAGATATGGTGAGAGGTACAATATGTCCTACATATTCTATGAGACTATGTAACAAGAAAATAGAAATTAGTCCACTAGCATTATTCAAGTATGGACCTGGCACACAAATAGTCTATAAGTATCCAGGATGCAATTACTGCCATGACACTGAGGACTGCTTTTACTGAAAGGCCAATTCTCATTTACCCAGTATAACAGCTTCCTCATCTTGACTAAAAGCCTCTTGTACACCAGACATCACTGAGTGCTCTAAATTAGGACTTCCTTTAATCTGTGTAACAACCCCACATGGCTTTGTTTTTTAGATTAGAAAGCCAAGGCAAGGAGAAATCAAGTAGCTTATCTAGGTCACAGAAGGGTGACTGATCAGGGATTGGAAGTCAATTAGTATCTTACTTCAGACAAATACCATCATTCAAATTCATACCATTTTTAAAAAAACAAATTCATACCATTTATGTGAAGTTAGTATATTACTTGGTAGGCTAAGAAGTAACAGAAACTAAACATGGCACAGAGATTAACTTAAGTAGTGAAGAGCATATACCCAGATAGCAAATGTGTACCATGATCAACAATTTATAAAATGCTTTCGCATTTTGGTTGGTCTGTTCTTTCTGACCCCGAGTGACTGAGGGCTATAAACAGGCCAGTAAACAGAACCACATGTAAGAAATCCCTCAGTTTTGTACATTTGGGGTGCTGGCATATGTCACCACAGGACTGAAATAGAGCAAAAATATTTTAAAAATTGTGTATAGCATGCATACCATAGCATGCATGATGAGGTCAGAGGTCAACTTTGTGGAGTCCGTCCTCTCCTTCCAACTTTACATGGCTTATACAGCAAGGTCACTAGGCTTATACAGCAAGCACATTAGCCACTGAGTCATCTCCCTGGCCCCACACTGAACGTTTCTTCTTTTTGTAGATGAGCCAGGAGTTTGGGGGGGGGGGTCAGATGCAGCCTTCTCTGGAACATACTAAATCCTGCTATTAAAATTATGGTTTTAGTATGTAACTGGTAAGATACTGTACACACTAAACAATAAGCTATGTAAGTAGAACAGCTCTAATGTTCTTTCCTCTGATTTGTACATTACTATTGTTCTTATTATTTACTGGGTACAGAGCTTTTTTAAAAAAGGGATGCTACAGTTCCTTTTCCGATAACACATACATGCACATGCACACACTCACCTATGTAACTGTGCACTCTCCCTCTAGAAGACTTTTGAGGACCTATGGATCTGGAACATACCTTTTGCCCTTGTATTCCCAGGATACTATGCACTGTTAATCACATAAGGTTAGCAAAGTAACTGCACAGAAGACACAAAAGCATGTGTCTGCTTGGTGAGACTTCACTGTAAAAATGAATAAGCTAGTGCTAACCACAAAATAGAGCTTACTTCATACATTCTATTTTCAGCGAATTTGACTGTCTCCTTCACTCTAGGTACTGATCTAGGCATAGGAAGTTTTGAGATACAAAAGACATTCTTCCAACAAGTAATATAAAGGAGATGTATTAAGGACATTTGTGAAAATAAGTACTAGAAATGCAAAAAGATTTTCAAAGTGTTCATGGAGCTTTGACTTTTAACATTATAATATTATATGCCTATTTTTATTTGAACAAATGCCAGGAACAAAAAATGGAGGCTAAGCTGGCTTTTGAACTTCATGTACAATACAAAGGTTCAGATCAAGGTCATATGGAACACACATGGTTTAGGCAAAAGAAGTAGGAACATTAAAATCTACTCTGAAGGATGAGCTAGATTTTAAGACTAGATCAACAATTTTTCCTAGGATTATAAACTTTGCTCAAACATCCCACTTAATCTTTGTTTCAGGTCCTTTTTTAGAAAATAGGGTGAATTTTTCTGGGGGTGTGGGGGAAGTTACTGGAGGGCAAAGGAGGATGCAGTATGGTTTAACGGTTTCCTGACTTCGAAATGCTCTAAAAATACAGCATTTCATTGCAAACATGTGATGGAGTACTGTCAATACAGCACTCCGTGCTGCTAGGGCAGACCTAGTTTCATTCACTCTCCTGCAGCTCTTCAGTTGATGTATGGAAAAGGAAGCCACAGAGCCAGAGCCCCTTCCTTGTCTCCCAAGCACCCTAGTCGTGATGACATGCGGCAGGCCAGCCAACAAATTATTAGCCTAGGTTAAACAACACAAATCTGCCATCTGGTACTCTTATTTTGCCTCTCAAACTGTCATGAACTTTTATGCCTTGGAAATTAACCTGTGGCACAAAAGCCTGACATGGTGGTTTAAAAGCAGTGCATCTAGACACTATTAGAGCACAATTAGGTAAAGATAAATGCCTAAAAGTAGCAATTTTAAAATGTGGTGTATTTACTCATCACCTTTCCTTAAGTCTTTTTCTTCCTTCATGCTTATTAAAGCCTTGGTTTCTGGAAATATTTTCTTTGAAGAGCCATGAGCTTGTGGAAAGATTGTATACTTTCTACTTCTAAAGTCAAATACAACTCATACTGGTCTCACAAAATAGCTAAGGAAGGCCTGTCACCAACTGCCAGCTGTATGATGCTCTATGTAAAAAGAACTGGTGGTCACACACAGTACTGTTCCCATTTGACAGATGTCCACTTCACAAAGAGAATATCACATTCAGCAGCCTGCTTGGCAGAGGAGTGATGACTGGGCATGGAAACTGTACTTATTTTTTCTGCCCAACTTGGTTGCTTACTAAAGAACCAAGTTGTATGGCAGCAAGCCAGAGGGCATGTGGCAAGAAATATTGCAATAGCTCTCAGAGCCAAATTTTGTGCTTCTCATTTATCCTACTCAGGAATTCTTTTTTTTTTTTCTTTTCTTATTTGCTATTTGTTTTAATTAGGCTGTGGTTTATTGAGTCACACAGTGGTCTTCTAAGACCACTGCTAGGACATGTCAACTTCATTCAAAGATTAACAGAGATTGCAACTTCCCACAATCCTCTCATCAGCTTTAATTACAGTTTCAGGGAAAATATTTTTGAGACAATAGGCAGGAAAATTCACCCTATTTTCTAAAAAAGGACCCGAAACAAAGATTAAGTGGGATGGTTTGAGCAAAGTTTATAATTCCAGGAAAAAATGTTGATCTAGTCTTAAAATCTAGCTCATCCTTCAGAGTAGATTTTAATGTTCCTACTTCTTTTGTCTAAACCATGTGTGTTCCATATGACCTTGATCTAAACCTTTGTATTGTTTATGAAGTTCTGGGTTAACTAGTATTAGCAACAAAATGAACAAGTTATTAAGGAATCCTAAAGAGAAAGGGCAAGATGGTCCTTCACTATAAAATGTAATCTCTTAGTATCTTACGAAAGACTTTAAAAAACAAGCAACCCAAAGGTTTAGTTTTCTGTTTTGTCCACTGAAGTCTGTGACTCAATCTCAACCATAAGACTGGGCTTCTTGTTCTGTTTTCTGTCTCCTAATGAAGGGAGAGAGGAAGTGTGCTTCTAGCACAGCAGAGGAGTGTCCGAATGAAGTAGCTCTTTCATTGATTTTTCTCAACACATTCAACATTCTCACATACAAACAGAAGGAAAACAAACACTGAACTAACCTGAGTTAAAGAAAAACCTTCAAAAGCATTGTAGAAAGTGAAAAGGATTAGCTGCATTTCTTTTCTTATGCACCAATAATCATTTGTGTGTGTGCCTGTGCTCACACCTGTTTATGTGTGTCTGTTTAAAATATAGCAACAGGACCTATTCTGAATTACTATTAATTAACATAATAAATTCCTATTAAACACAATTTAAATCTTCTTGGAAGGGATGTATTAGCAATATTTGTTTTAGAGAAGTATAACTATCAACTGTTAACATATTTACTTCCTTCTCAGTGCTGTGGTTTCTGTAAGAATTATCTTCCCCCAAAATGACCTATCTTGTACAGGCTTCTGAAAGCATGGTGATTCTGGGTAGAGGGCAAGTCGGGGAAAAATACTAGTCTCTGAAAATGACCGAGTTCATTACAGAAAGCTATGGTTTTTAGAGAGTCCTGCCATGAAAGTCAGTGAACTTCCTCTACTGGGCACAGAACATAGGCATAAAACCAACCCACAGTTTTTAAAAGTAGATATAGCTGGCAGTAAGAGAGGCCACGTAAAAGCTAATAAAAAAAACTGACATAAGCAATTTATAGGTCTATTTAAATTGTTCATTTGCTCTTGATTTAAATTTGGTATATGGTATCTATCTAGAAAATTGTCCATTTCTTTTATGTTTCCCAATTTTATGACAAACAGGTTTTTGTAGTATGATCTAATGATTCTCCGAATTTCCTCCGTGGTCCGTTGTTATGTCCCCCTTTTCATTTCTGATTTTGTTAATTTGGATGTTCTCCCTCTGCCTTTTGATTAGTTTGAATAAAGATTTGTCTATCTTGTTAATTTTCTCAAAGGACCAGCTCTTTGTCTCATTGATTCTTTGTATTTTTTTGTTTCTATTTTATTGATTTCAGCCTTAAATTTGATTATTTTCTGTCTTCTACTCCTGGATGAGTCTGCTTCTTTTTGTTCTAGAGCTTTCAGGTGTGCTGTTAAGTCACTGGTGTGAGCTTTCTCCACTTTTCTTTATGTGGGCACTTAGTGCTATCAACTTTCCTGTTAGTACCGCTTTCATAGTGTCCCATGGTTTGGGTACGTTGTGCCTTCATTTCAGTTGAATTCTAGGAAGTCTTTAATTTCTTTCTTAATTTCTTCCTTGACCCAGGGGTGGTTCAATAGTTCACTGTTCAATTTCCATGAGTTTGTAGGCTTTCTGAGAGTAAAGGAGTAGAACTTGGATTGGTATGTATAATAAAAAAAAGATAGCTTGTTTTCTTTTTTAAAAAATTAAAAAATAATATAATAAAATAAAAACTGGCATAAGAACAAAATCTGACTTAGAAGTAACATATTGTTGATAGTTGAGTTGTGATAGCAATTTTGCACAAACAGTAAAATCTGTATGCCAATGATAAATTTAAACCTGAAAATTATAACAGAATACTAAATTATAGAACAATACTAAACAATCCAATATGCAGTGTAATGTACCCTAAGATCTATGCTACTAACAGGATACCTATAAGAATGTGGGCTAATATGAATGGGAATGTAATTATTTTGAAAGAGTCTGCTACCTTTGAGGTCAGGAATACTAGAATCAAGACTTTGGGATAGTGACTTAAGTTTGGAATTTGTAGGTAGAGCTCCTCCATAGTCCCTGATTATGAGTTAGAAGACAATCATTCTGTCACACTTTACACTCTTCCTCAAGAGATCACTGACTTTATCTGACTATTTGCATCCCTTGACTCAGTCTACCATAATTGCATAAGCATTAAAGATACTTACTTCAATTGTGTATATTTCCTAGCAACACAACTAAAAAAACATTCAAAATTTCCTTACATAAAAATTCAAATTAAATGTTTCAGTTTATCCAGCTCATAAAGTCAGGTATTATTCTTTTTTCTTTGTTCTCATTATTGTCTTCTACTCCCTCTACTTTTCACTACTCCTTGTCTGGTTTCCACTATATGCTAAACTCTTTACTGAACAATGGACTTACAACATTTTATACTTTATAGGGAGGATTTTACATCTATATGGAAAAGGGACAAAGAAATAAATAAACCAATTTCAGATTATAATGAAATTTAAAACACTAGATAAGAGTTTAAAACACAAATGCACATGCTTCCTGTAAGGATAAAGGTTACCAGTCAGTTTAATGTCAAGTAATATTTATTAGGTAGGGGCTTGTAGTTCTTCCTCAGAACACTATGCTGAATACTGTCACAGTAAGAAGGGGTTTTCCACTGCTGAACCAAGCCCTAGTGGATACTCCAAGTCCATGGCCACACAAATGGTCCTTATTAAAGTGAGTGGGTCACAAAACAAAATGAACAGATACGAACTTGACAAAGAGATCTCTCAGGAAGTGGGGAGTATACAGGGGTCATAGTGAGATGGTAGAGGGCAGAGGAGAGGATAGTCACTAAAATGCATTCTACATATTTGAAATTGTACAAAAAAAACCTCAGATTTAAGTAAATTTAAGTGTTTTTTTTTTTTTTGAGGGCATTGTTGGCTGGTCAGAGGTTGCAGTCTATCACAGCCTGGCAGCTTTCTCTTAGCTCAGCAACATAGAAACTCTCTTTCCTCTCCAGAAAAGCTTCCTGCTCTCTATCTAGCCTTATCTTAAGGATGTCTCTAGGCCTGGGATGCACAATTTATCTTAAGAGTGACCCTTGACACTGTTGTCTCCCTCCAAATGTTATCCCCTGATGACCGACAGGGTAATTAGGTAAGGTCTCTAGCCATTTTGGTAGGACTGTGCTTTCACCAACCCAGCTATATGATAGGACTGTGCCACTTAATGCAATTTAGGGTCTGTCCCCAGGCTCCCAATCCCACATATTCCTTATACTCTGGAATAAAGTTGAGCTGATTTACCAAAGTCTGTCTCTCAAAGGTCTGTCTCCATTCTTACCCACAGCTGTCTTGAGCTCTGTTCCTTGCTTCTGTTCTCTACACCCTGTAGACCAATGCAGCCAATAATCCCAAAGAAGAAGCAGAACCACATGTTTTGAAGGCCTATATAGTTATTTTCTCCATTCCTGGAGAGAAAATGAAAGACGGAGACATATAGGACTCAGAGAGGTCACATATGTAATGGAAGACCTCTTTCCAAGGTTGTATTGAGACACTAAAAATCTACAAGGGGACAGGATAGGAGACTACTCAGTGGAGCTTCCAGCAAACTGGACAGGGAGCTTCGGGAATGCAGCTTTCCTGTTGTCACCCATGCTGGGCTTGGGACTTTTTTCTGATGCAGCTGCTTCAGAATCACCCATACTCCTGCAAGCAACCTCACAATACACTTGGCTGGAACCCTTTCATCAGTCTGTTACTGGTGACCTATCTGGGTAAACAGATGTTTGCTCATGTTTTCCCAGGAAAATTAATGCAGCAGAAGGTCAGACTGATGCATTAGGAATGACTTGGTTATGCCCATGTAAGGGCTGTAACAGACTTTATCTCCTTGTATTTAATTGGAAAACCTTCAGAAAGGCACACTAGAAAACGACTTTAACTGGTATTGTTTATATTCCCCACTGGCAGATGAAAAAAAAAAAAGGATACCAAAATGAAGGAAAAGAGGAAGGAGGCTATATGGCATGAAACTGAAAGGAAAACAGCATGCTTCCTGTCACACGACCTTAGCTCCCCTAATCTCTCATTTCATCTATGTCATAGGAAAAGCACTGAATTCAAGAATATAAGCATAATGCCTTTTGAACAGTAGGCCACCAAAAAAAGGAAAAAAAAACTTATGGCCACATGACTCCGCCACCTATTTTCCTTTCATTAACACCTTGACCTCCAGACGATGGTTACACAAGTCTTGCATCAGTCTGTTTAAGACAGATGGGCAAGGTCCACTCTTAGGACTTGCTAAGTTAGCTGCTGCATCATCATCTTAACTTTTATTCACTGCTCTAAGTTTACCACTTCTATATAATCGTTGGCCCAAACTCTGTACTTTATCTGCTGTTCCAATATTTTAAGTATAAGCATCAAAATCCCAGGGTTTAGCATTAATTGAAAGAGCTTATCTATATAGAACCTCACTCTGCACTTCAGCATCTTTAAAACTTCAGTCATAGTCTGCTCCCACTTTTTTTTTTTTGAGAGCACAAACCCTCCTTTTAATGTCTTGTTCTAGGTTTTCCTTCTTTTCATTCTTATGGCTTAATGTTCTCAGTCCTTTTAAGTTAACCTGTTAGACCTTTCCATGTGGGTCTACCTTCCTAGACCTTTGTGATTCATGCTGCTTTCCTTTGGAATGCTCCATCTCCTTGATATAACTTCAATAACATTTGCTAATGCTGGGCATGGTGTCCTAGATAGAAGCAAAAGCCTTTGTGTGGTAGAAAGTTGCTAAGTTACTTGCTCCATAGTGCTTGCTTCTGGTATCACTTGTAATGCTGACCATTTAGGGAGCATTTTGGTCTATTATCTTCTCAGATGCCTTCTTTCCTATTCACTTCAATGCCTATATTTGTATGACTTTCTAAATGTCTATAAATATGATTTCCATTGAATTATAGTAGGGTCTGTTTTAACTTAAAGCTAAAATGGAGAAAGAAGGCAAAAACACAGCAGAACTTCCTGGGAAGTGCAGGAGACATCTTGGTCCCTTGGCAAGTTGGCCTGCAGAGTCTGCTACATAAACTTAAGGCCTAACTTACTCAAAACATTTTATAGTGATGTGACTCCAAGACAGCGGAAGAATATCATCATTCTATTTCAATCTTTTCTGATTCCAGTCTATAATCTTCTAACGGAAATAGAGAAATTATATTTCTTTATTCTTCAACATAATCACTGCCTGAAGTGTATACTATGAGAGTCTCTAATTTGAGTTAATGCCAGAGTGTGAATACTGGATTAGAAACTTCTCTCTCAGTCATTTACATAGAGAGTGAAAAAAAAATTGATCCTAAATACCAATTTCTGTGGTGCCTGAATTGCTATCCCATCTACCTTGAGTCATTAATTTTAGCATTGTATTTCTCCCAATTCAGCTCATTAAGCTGCCTTTTCTATTTGCAGGAAAACTTGCTATTCTCATTTCTACTTCTATATGGCCGAGCACAAAACTCAGCTAAAAAGAAGCCTAAAGAAATCCAGCACATCACTATATATCATCTCACATGTACCTTTCTGTGCTTCTCTCTCCATGGCATGTACTCATCAAGTTCATCTGAAGTTAATAGGCTAACAGGCTAACAAGTCTACCTTACGGTCAGAGTGATTCTGATGCTAATCTTAAAGTATCACTGAGATGCCTAGTGTTAATTGTCTACTAAATTTCACAGTATGGGTGAAAATGCTTTCAATTCTTTAACTTTCCTAAAAACCAATATACCAGCATCTATTATTTCTGCTACCAACACACATAATTTTCTTTTAAGATATTATTATTTTAGATTAATTTCTCATTTCCTATTTGGCTAGCTATCTAAATTCCTTGGTAGTTTCCAAAGATTTTGATGTTCATAATGTATTTGTTCATGGTACCTTCAAGATATCTACTTCTAACTGGAGGAAAAACACTTCTTGTAAGAAGTTAAGGTCAACCAATATTGGAAAACAAAGCATAGGTGAGAATAGGTGGTCTCAGAATCAATACAATTAGGATGAAGAGCCAACAACTGGAGACTTTAAGCCTAAGTAAACTTTGCTAGAATTTTGGGCAATATGTATAAGAATGAACAGTGGTATTAACTGTACTAACGTAATTTTACATTTCTCAGTGGGTGGAATTATTAAGGATAATAAGACTTTTTCAAAAGGGAAGTGATTTTTTAAAAAATGTATTTCAAATTCTTTTTAAAATAACTATGATTAATTTTAAATTTCGTCAGAAGTAAAGTTAAGAGACAAAGGAAAGTAAGCCTGTTAAAAAGAATATGTGGCTTTCAAGGATCTTTGGATCCCAGGTGAGTTGTCAGGGAGGTAAGCCATGGCAGTTCTCCGACCATGCTTAAGGTGCTTCCTAAAAAGTAAGAGGCTTGCCTTGTGGGAGGCATCTCTTTCTGGTGAAGAAGCTGGACTGCTTATTTCCACATGATTGGTTTCATAAAGTCCCACAGCCTGGTCATCCACAGGGGCACAATGGTGTAACTGATGCTGCAGCCCTTCTACCATAGAGAAATTTCATGGGGTACCAGTGAAAGGCAAATGGCCTCTAGGAAGGCAAAGTATCAACGTAAAATGGCAAATGCAGACCGTGAGACTACCGAGACTGTACCTTTTCCATTAACCAGACATATGTGTTGGAGGCATTCAAAGACACACAAGCCATGAGTCCTAGGTTTTCTCTCATGTCCAATTATTACCAAAATAGTCTTTCCTTTTCTATCCAGAGACTGTATTCTTTAGTCTTCTAAAACTTTATTTCCAGAAACACAAATCTATCAGGGACCAGACAACTGAGGACTTGCTGAAGGCTTAATGTTCCAGACAGAGGAGAAGTAAAACGAAACAGAGGCAATCGAGTAATTTCTTGTCTACTTTGATACTGGCTTTGATACTGGCACTCTGTATGTTCTGTATCTTCCTTACTCCGTTTCTTCATTCTTTTTTCTTCTTCTCTCCAGAGACAATAGAACCAAAATGTACTCATGGTAACATTTTATTATTATCTGCTAGGGTAGAAATGGCACTTTGATAAAAGTTACAGGAATCAAACATAGCCCGCCACTCTCTCCACGGTATGGGTCATTGAAAAGGATTTCTTCTTGTGAGAACTTAAAGAAAATTACCTTTCATTTCTCATTCCTTTACCTCAAATAATCGAATGGGTGGTATTTAAAACTCAATTTGAAAATAATCTATATTGTTAGCTCTTTTATTAATTTTTGTGAGTGATGTACATGTGTGTATACATACGTATTTGTTCCTGTTTGTGTATTCCTGTGTGTGAGTGCAGCATGTATTTCTAGGGAAGTCTTTTGTCTTCACTCACTGGGGGAGCACTGGGGTTACAAATGCACTTCACTATACCTAGTCTTACACAGGCTAGGGAATCTGAAGTCAGGCCCTCACAAATGCATAGCAAGCACTTTACCCCACTAAGTCATCTTCCTAGCTCTCTGATAATTCTTTTTAATATAACCGTATGATATAATCCATCTTTAGTGAATCCATCTTTCACAAAGCAGGGTTAGGATCCCTGCCTACACATCTATAAACATTCTAATTGTGCTTCATATTTACCCTGCTGGTCCTCAGTCAGTAAACATTGAAAGAGTGTCACAGGAAGTAATAAAGCAATAACTAATGACAAAAGTATTCTTCTTGAGGACCACTAAAAATAGGGGCAGTCACACACAATGTAGGGTCCAACCCTACCTTTTAAGATACATAGGACAGTTAGATGTAGTGGCAGACACCTATAATCATAGCACCATTTGTATTACTTATGTCAAAGTTCTGATAAAGGTTTTTAGGAAGAAAGGAAAGGTATAAAGTTAGAACCATATTTCACCACCTCACTGCAGCCCCTGCACCCTAGTATTGTAACATAAATTCTCCAGGGATGTTCTTTATAAACTTGTAACATTTTTGAGAAGAATACAGCTTGCAAGATTATCAACTGTCATTGTACTATACTAGCAGCATTCACACTTGGTGTTTATTGGATATGTAAAACATCTCTGAATTCTAGGTATTACCTCTGTCTTGTGGATAGAGAAATTGAGGTTCATTTTCTAAGCTATCTCACAGTAATAAGTACCAGCTGTAAGTCTCCTGTCTCCAGGGCCCATGCTCATCCTACCAGAACAAGAAGAATCATCTGGATTGTGAGCTGTCACTCTGCCCAATTCTGAATGAAAAAAGTTAGGCTCTGGTGTTTTTTCCCCTGTCACTGTTCATTCTCTAGCCAGCCAATCTTATTTTCAAGAAATTTATCCACTATATTCAACTAATGAGAGATTAGGACAAAGTTAGACTTTATTAATGAATAATTCTCAAACACTGAGTAAAGTCTGTGAGAAGGAAAGAAATGTCTTGTCATCATATTCTAAGATCAATGTGGTCAGTCTCCTGGGTCACCCGACTGCAGGCCGACTGAAAGGAAGATGAAATAGTAATAGTGTCATAAGCATTATGAAAGCTGCTCTTATGAAACTTGAAGGTAATAATTCTTCCCAAGGGAGACATGAACTTAATCTCTGTTCCACCTAGAAAATACTGAGCTCTGAGCAATACAGAGTGCACAGCTGCGAAGTATGTATTGATGGCCTCCTAACGTATTTCATGAAAAAAGGGAATTTTTTTTTCTTCTGGCTGGTCTATATAGAGATAGTCAACACACATGACTTCTATTTTTTATTTCTCTTTTGGCTTAGAAGTTATCAAAGAAGTGACAGCAAAATGTGATCAGCAACACATTAGATAAGGACTGAGGTTCCGTTCCTGCCTTATAGACAAGCCACACTTCCTCTCTCCCCCTCCCCCATCTGCTGAGGCAGGCAGATCTTCCTGCTTGCAGCCTGACTCTCTTCCATCTCTCAAAGAGGCAGCTTCCGCCTCTCCCCACTTCTC
>NC_022018.1:24197177-24210144 GCF_000317375.1 Microtus ochrogaster
CACACACACACACACACCCTATCTCCTTCTTCTCTCTCCCCTCTCTCTCCCCACCTCTCATTCTCCCCCTTCCCTTCCATAACCCACTTAATAAATATCCAACCTCACTCTGCATGGTGTGCCTATCCATGTTTCTGTCTCTTGCCCACCACCTCATGTCTCCCTGCCTGGGACCAGTTGCCTTCAGAGACCTGCAGCATGGTCTCATGGCCAGCTGCCAGCTATAGACACTCAGGATCCTGCAGCATTTTTATTTAATCCATTTCACATACACCTTCAACTCTTCTCCCTCTCCTGGACTGTCATCTTGCTCCTGATATGCTGTCTGGTCCTCACAACCACAACATTCAACATGTTTTCATGGCCCTCATTCTTTTTGACCCTTCAGGGCCACCTCAAAATTGAACCTGTTTTTCCTGTTTCCAAAATTTTCTCATCATTGTTCCCACCATTGCGGATTCCATCCCCATTTCTTCCAGATAAACCAAAACTTCATCATTGTTGCTTTAATTTACTTATCAATTTTCCTTCTTTACAATACTGTCAGTTATGCCTTAGTCACTCACTCCTTTTCTAGACATTCTCAGGAAAAGGAGCATCCTTCTCCGAGTACAAGATAACAGACTGTGCTTGTTTCTTACCAGTTTCTTCTTCAGCATCCTTTACAGACCCTCTTTTATCTAACAGAGAAATTTTAATTTTTTTAATTCTAAGAATGAAGACTCTCTAAAACTATCCTATAAATTATTAGCTTTGTAATTTTCCTTCCATTGCATTTCACATTTGTGAGACTTCAGCTTTCAGACGATGCTCTCATTCTCTCTCTCTCTGTATGAATTAGGCTAAGCTAGTCCATTCGCTTGTAATGTTTAACATCATCTCTATATACTAAAAGTCCGTTACTGGTTTTAAAATTTTGTGGAGATGCTATCTTTTCCTATATTCAATAAAATAAAATTTATTTCTTCTGTGAACTTCTCTGAGTTCAATATGCATGTCTTCTTTTGTAGTTACTATTTTTCATAGTCTTTTATTGTAGTGATCTATAAATTTACTTTAATGTTCTTAGATTTAAGTTCTTAAAAGATAGTCATGATGAAGATAACAACTATAATAATCTGTTATTACAAGTTCCTATTGTATTCCAGCATGGAACATTACTAACACAGCATTTTACAACTGTCTCCCCTGACCCCTTTTTGATACAATTAAGTGAAGAGCTCAAGTGCTCAAATACTTAAGGAGAATCAGAGCCAAGAATTGGATTTAGGCATGTCTGATTTTAAAGGCCATATTTTTACTCACTAAGTAGTATTTCTCATCGTCTGCAGAACTGGCAGATAATCACTGAATAAAGCATGTTCTTCTTGGGCTGGCGGGGATGGCTTAGTGAGTAAGGCAGTTGCTGTGCAAATGTGAGAATATGAGCTCAGCTCTGCAGATCCATGTAAAGCCAAGTGTGGTAGCATATATTTGTAATTGTAGCACTCCTATATGGAGAATAGAGGAAAAGACAGCCTCTGTGTAAGCTTACAGGCCTACTAGCTTGGCTGGCATACACAGAAACAAACAATAAAGAAATCAAAGTGGAAGGTATAGCCTGACACCTAAGATCATCCTCTGATCTCCACGAGTGTGCTCACAAGCATGCACACACATACATGTACACATGAAACACAGAAAGATTTGAAAAAGTTACCCTTAAGTCCTAACAGTTAGAATAGTTTACTTAGATCTCTAGCTTCTGAAACTGCTTGGGTAATATCTGTATGAAGAAACAGACAGCTTAGACTTCCACTCTTAAAGAATGAAAACACGGTGGAGCTTGTATACCTCATGATTAAACAGAACATAAAATGCAAAGAAAAAGAAAGATCTAATTCACCTGGATTAAGTAAAAGAATAATTTTTGTCTCTTTTCATGGAACCATCAAGGCCAATGAGGCAATGAATCAAGGCCATCCAAAAGCCTTGCTTACATAATTTAAAACACACTTAGACAAAAGTCTCCAGTATTTCTAGTTTCTGAGGCTCTGACACCAGTGCTGTGAAAATATGGTAACTGTACCTTGTTGACAGAGTCAAAATCAATGTAAACTTGAGATTCAGTTTTACATATAACTGGTAAAATTACATATGGAATGCCTAGATACTGAAGTGAAGAAAATGGTGGCTGTTGCTTTCTACATATAAGCAGCTAAGAACTGTAATCCTCTGAGAGCAATGTCATTATATAGCCCAAATCCCATCACAACAAATACCTTTACAACAGAGATGTCTGTATAACAAAAACCCTTTCAAGCTTTGGCTGACAGCCCACATATTTCAAGCAATATTGGATGTGAGACTTGGAGTTCACAGTAATGGGAATTGACCTGTATTTCCAAACGTAAGATTTGAATGATTTCATCTCTAACTCCTATCCCATGATACCATGAGTCTGAGTGATATATGACCCAAACCCATGAGTATAAAAACACAAAGGCAGAAATAAAACCATCAGTGCTCTTAAAGGAAGAATTCCTTCCTTTCACTTGGGGAACACTTATCCATGAAAATGAAGCCATGAAATGGAGCAGATGGTGCTGTTTTTCATCTCATCTCAAAAACTGAGAGACAAAATAGTGAAGTGTCTGAAGACTAATGAGTAGTGGTCAGATATATACTTGTAGATGGGCTACATTTCTTCACTTTGGTGAGTCTCAGTATCCTCATCTGTAAACTGTGACTGATACTATATACCTTCAAGATTTTGGTAAAAGCTAAAGGAAGACATATATAAATCTCTCACTAGAAGACCTGAAATACTACATATACCCTCCAAAGTTCCCTTACTTGGATTCACTGCCTTTCTTTAAGAGCTTGCGCTTCTGTAAACTATTGTCATGAAATTACTTAGAAAACCTAATAAACAGAAGTTAACAAAATATATAGTATGAACTTGAAATGGATAAGATATTTCCAAAGGAACATGTATAGAAAAGACAGAGTCATACACAGAATATATTTGACTGAGAAAAAAGGATTTTGGGGCCAATGTAAGGAACATACATTCAAAAGATATGGAATAATCAATCAGGTATCATAATACAATTGAGTTCTGATTATTTTGTCAGAGGCCATTTTGAAAAACACCAATAAACCCAACTTCAGTGCTCTGTTTTCCCAGCAGAGGAAGAAATGGGCATGCTGGTACAGCTAAGTTTTCTCTGGGTACTACTTTAGGTGATGGGGTGGATTCTCACTTGAAAACGACTTAGTTGAGAATCATGCATATACTGTCTCTCCTAAGTAGGATACTATTAAAGCATTAAAATGAACGTCTAGTTTCTTTGCGTGGAAAATATCTACATATTCACAAAGGTTTCTAATATAATCCTGATTTCTAAGGTTTTTATATCTTACTGATTTTAGATCTGAGTTTCCACTTTTCTAATTATAGGCAATCAAATTTGTAGACAAAAAAAGTCTAGTCTCTTTAATAGATGTAGTGTTACATGGAATGTCTAAAAAAACCTAGTTTATTAACAAAAATCTAAAGGCAAATATGTTGATCTTTATAAAGTGAGTATTGGCTATGGGCTTTTAAAGTCCTTTTAAAAGCTCCCCGAAGCTCAACAGAGCTCAGCACTATAGAGAACAGGAGATGACCCAACACTTCACAGAATTACAGAATATTGGTCTTAAAATTTTCTTACTCCTTTATTTTCAAAAGGCTCAGAGAAAGTGTGAGGCAAGGTTCATGCGCTAACTAAAGAGCACACAGTAGTCAGGCAATGAGCTCCCTCTTATAAGGTTCATGCGTTAACTAAAGAGCACACACTAGTCAGGCAATGAGCTCCTCTTACAAGACGCACACAAAAATGAAACAGGCTAGAAAGAAATAGCAAAGCACAGAGGAAAAGGAAGTGTGATATCCAGAGAAGACAGAGAGGCCCTGAGAGGAGAGACTGAAAGAGAACAACATCACTAAAGAAGAAGGTTAAAATCGAGACAGAAACCCAGCGGTAGCAGCACAGGAGGTATTTTAGATGTAGTTTACTGAGCTTACAACACAGGACTCAAAACCACAAAGCATCAACCTAGTACAATTCTTGGCCTCTGTTTTAATGTAACTTCCACCCCATTATCTTAAATCACCATTATCTTAAAATGGAGGCAGTGATAAGCACCAGACTTTTCTGGTTAATCTTACCTCTGATGAGGGTGTAAGCCTTAAGTATTTCTGAAGGTGTGTAAGAATCTCAGGCCCTTAGGGCATTACCCTGGCTACAGCAGGCACAGTTCTCCTAATGATCACTACTGGCCCCGAGGAGAAATGTCCATCCTCAAAGTGAACCCTTTCTTTATCCCACCAGTGACATCACACTAACAGTTTGCAAGCCATTTCAACATCTCCACAGGCCATGGAAAAGTGTGATTTATTTGTAATTCCACGAGTAATCATGGGAAGATAACATAGACAGAGTTAGCCTGAAACATTGTTCCTTACAGGGTCAGCAACCCTACCCAGAGGCCACACTGCTTAGAAAGTGACCTCATAGGAGCAGTCAGGGGACCATAAAAAGCTGGGCAGCATTCCTGCCCTCCTTCTTGAGTCCCACCTGTCCCAGAGCAGGCGGGAGTTCTGGGAGGAGCCCTGAGGCACAGCCAGAACACCAGGGCTGCCAGCACCAGCTGCTCTCAGACTGCCTCCCTTTCCTCTTTGTCGCCCTCTCTCCGGTGGAGGAAAGGCTCTGGGAGCTCTGGTCAGCCCAGGGATGCCCGCCCCAGCCACTAAGCCCACCCTGACACCTGAGTGACCCCTACCCCCTGTGCCACATGCATTCTGTACCTTTACTCTGGGGAGGGTTCTGACTCCGGTCCCGGAGGACGTTGATCTGGTAGACAGCTCCATAAGGCTCAAAAAGTTCTTTCAGCTCCTTTTCTGACCAGGATCTAGGGATCTGTCCGACAAACATCTTAATGGCATCTGGGTCTGGTTGGTCTGAATGATCCAAAGCTCCGTTCATCTTGTTGGCTGTGCCGTTACTGTCAAAAACGGAACCAGGAGCCAGAGTTAGGGCTTTAGGGTGAAGGACAGGAAGAAAAAAATAGTGGGGGTTGGGGTTGAGGAGGCGGAAAGAGGAAGAAGAGCACAGGGGAAAGTGCCTAATGACTCGTAGAAATTTGATGAACTAAAACAAAGCAGAGGCACCATTAGGTTGCTTCTCAGCAGCAGCGCGATGCTTTCACTGCATGCTGCTGCTGTTCAGCACCGACTCCCAAGCACAGGGCAGTGCCTGGCCGCCTGTCACCCAGGGCACAGACATCTCAGAATCCAGGCTTGGGAGGCAGCTGCAAGTTAAGTGCAGGTCTCAATTGGCAAGGCTGCCATCAGCACTTCACAAATCGGCAGCATTATCAGCTCTGCACTGGTTATCGCTGGGAAAGAAAGGCAGAGCTGGGTTGCTGCTGGATTTCTCACCCTCTCCCCCTTCCCCGCCCTTTTTCAGAGGTTTTGGAAGAGAGGAAAGAGGTGGTAATAATAAAGTCACATGGAAAGAAAATGAAACACTTGGCAGTCCATCAGATGACTAATGCAAGATGCTGGTGATGAATTTGCAGAGTGCAAGAGGCATCCATGTGTGCATCAAATTAGTACGTTGTTGCTGCTCAGAAAGGAAAGCGCTCCAGCTATGCAGCTCAGTGCAGCTGATTGGCTGCCTGCATTGGAGGAAAGGGCCAGAGCTTGGGGGGGGGGGGAGCTCCCTTTTAAAAAGCACATTGTTTATGGGACCCAGCACAAAGGGCTTAATTCAGAGAGGCAAAAGTGATCTCAGAATTACTTGCTTTGTGTTGGGGGAAAAAAAAACACACAGCACAGAAAGTTGAGTTCCCACTAAAGGACACTGAATATTTTAAATCTTTCACACTCCATAAATTGCTCTCTGTATATCTGACTTCCAGATGTTGCACTTAAGTTCTAAACAATCACACGTTTGGGAAAGGAAAAAAAAAGATCTGTCTTTTCTTCTCCTAGCTTCAGTAAATATTTGGGGTAGATACAAAGAATTAAAGCATAAGCTTTTATGTCTTTTTTCCTATCACTTCCCAGACCTACATTTGGGACAGAATACTTGTTTCAAACCTGATATGGTGAAGAAGCCATTCCTTTTTTACCTTGGACAACCAACCTCTTTGAACTAGAATAATAAAGTAAACCAAACACCCTCTTCTTCATAATCCCCACCCAGCACTCCATATATCCCAGCTCCTATCTTACGAAGACTACACACTTCTGAATGGCCCCATTTGTAGCAGAGCACTTTTGATCCAATTCCTCAGTCTGTGAAAATATAAAGC
Source organism: Microtus ochrogaster (assembly GCF_000317375.1). Taxonomy (NCBI): domain Eukaryota; kingdom Metazoa; phylum Chordata; class Mammalia; order Rodentia; family Cricetidae; genus Microtus; species Microtus ochrogaster. Next base: position 24,203,523 of record NC_022018.1, read on the forward strand.
ACCTGAACAAGTGCAAAGCCTGCTGGTGACCTACAGCTTTGCAGGTGAGCACTCCACTACATAAGGAGGTCAGAAAGGAGATGGCACTAAACTGTAAATGGCAGGTGTAGACTCACTGTAGCCTCAGAGAAATATCAAAAAGTACTAATATTAACAAGAATTTCTTATTTTGTTGCAAGAGACATACAAACAAAAAGAACACTGTAAAGCTGCTACAGGTCTAGGCTCACTAGACCCAATCTCTTAAAAAAAAAAACAAATAAAAAAAAAGCATGCCTCTATGGAATGGGAACAATTGGGAGCAAAGGCAGGAGGATTCTGAATTTGAGGACAAACTAACATACACAGTGAAAAGTTTGATACACACCCCCCCCATACACACACACCTAAAAGTCAAAGGCTTTTAGAATGGAGAAACTTCAATTCAGATTTAATCCAGAGAGGAAATAATGTCAGATACTCTTCACTAGATTTTGTTTGAATTTCTACTACCTCCACCTCCCTATTTTACCACTTTATTTTTTTATCTTTGAAGTAAACAATCAGAGTGTCTAACTTGAAGCATTTTCAGTACATTCTCTAATCAATCTTATTGTTGCAAAAATGTTCTACTGAATAAAATATTGAGTACAAGATCTTTTTTCAACAATTCAGGTATAATGCAATGCTTGTTTCTATTAGAGCTAGAGTCTTTGTCGTGTTCTCATGAACCTCTACTTATTTCCCGTCACTGAAAATTCAATCAACAGTTTAACCTGTGAGGCTGTGACTACACAGGGTGGAGGTGGTACAATTCTTTGCAATATACAGCTTTATAGCACTTTGAAAGAGAGTGTGGCAAGACTCACTTTGGCACAGGAAGGACTTGTGGTTAGCGCTGTTGACAACCAGCTAGATGCAAAGAGGAAGGTATTGCCACAGGTCTAAGCTAACAGAAAGCAGAAGTTGGACTATGATTAATATAGTGCAAGAGTTAGGCCACAGTAAACTTGTCTAATATCTAAACTTAGAGTTCTGCAGTAAGCACTTGTTAATGTTCATATCTCAAATGAACATTACTTTTATGCTTTCCCAAATAACAGAAACTCCCTGAGTCAAAAAAAGAGGAAAGCTGTAGAGAAGGATGAAGGCTTCTGCCTTTGGTCTTCATATAGTAGAAAGTGCTTATGTAGAACCTCTCCCAGTCAGCTATTCTTCTTAGACACCTAGAGACCTCCTATCATTCAAAGGGCATGCAGAGCAGTGGCAAAATGTGTGGCCTCTGTATCCTGAGATCATCACTTTCTAACTGTGCTACTTTGAGCTTAATTCTCCATCTATAAAGTGGCAAGAAGAGATTCTGCCCCATTGATTCACATGACTCAGAATAAGTATCTATAAATATCTATTCTCACTGTGTGCATCTTCTTTTCATAATTGGAATGAATTGCCACTAAAAATCTATTTTCTAATTAAAACTTCTTTTTGTATAAATCCAAACACAATATCCTTAGTGATAATAGCATCTTACATATACCAATACTTATGTACACCAATACTATGTGTGCACTTTATATTTTTTGTTTATTAGTTTTGGGGTTGTTTGTTTTGCAGACAGAGTCTCACTATGTAGACCTGCCTGCTGGTCTGAACTGGCTATATAGAATAGCCTGGCCTTGAACTCAGAGATCTACTTGCCTCTGCTTAGAAAGAGCTACGATTACATGGATGAAACACTACATCTGGCAGTTTTACATTTTTAATCCTCAAGACAGTCTTCTGAGAAACTAGTGTTTTTCAAATGCCAACATCTGAGAAATAAGTTCTGTTCCTAAGGTTACCAGATTATAAACTACAGTTATAATCCAAATCTATGCCTCCTGGGCTCCAAAGTGCAAAGTATGTTTAATCCACCATGTGGCCAAATATTCTGTACAGTCTGGCTTGAGCAAGTGCATACAGCTCCTAACAAATCAAGGGGAAGACAAATTCCAGAGCACGGCCTACTGGGTCTCCAGAATCACACTCCCAAATTAAAAAAAAGCAGTGCTGGAAAAAATTTACACACTTGATTCTTCTATCTGGAAAATATGCTGCAAGGCACCTAAATTATGAACCTTTAAGTCTGCTTTGAACCCCATGTCTTTTCAGTCATCACATAAGATCTCCGTCTGTCCAGATCCCTTCATCTCTATTCCCACAGAGTCACTTTGATGAGTAGCTGTCACCCACCCTTATTTACATCCTTTCTTGTCTGCCATTTTGCAAACGACTGTTTGTATCCACTGTGAAATGTACAACAATTCTGCCTGTAAGGAAATTCAGTAATATCTAGTATAAATTAAAACCACCACCAAGAATTCCCAATAAAAAATTCTTATTTGTGATAGATGTTCATATCACAGTGACTCTCCTTTATTACTGCATCTTGATGTATCTAACAATTTTGTTAATTTTAACACACCTAAACTTTTCCTTTGGACTCTGAATGTTTTGTCTTGGCTGAAGTTCATTTCTCTTGGCAATGTGGTGACTTCTGTTCTCACAGGTTTGTAGGTATAGATATTTCTCAGTAAGCCAAAGATTACGTGCTAATTATGTTTTAAGTTAAGCTTTTGGGGATTCCCTGACAGAGGTCATAGACAGGCATGGTATTCTTCATAGAGAATTATAGCTACCTATAACCCAATCTCAGCAAAACCATCTACTAAAATCTTTGTCAAAAAAAGAATTTGATGGACTTAGAAAATTAGGACTAACTTCATTTTCCTCGCTCCCCACCTTCCTTGTAACCCAGTGTAATGCCTTTTTTTTTTAAGTACAGAAATTTAGATTCAAATCCAATTAATATTTACAGAGGGCCTACCTTCTGCCAGAAACCTTTGCCAAGTATTTGACACACAACATCACAATAGCTTCAGCTGGAACCATCTTCATTTTATAGATGAAGCAAATGAGAGCCACGGGGGTAATGTGCCTTTTCCAATGTAACACCATAAGGAATCATGACTATAAAATATGGATGTGGTAAGACCTAAAAGCCAATTGTCTTTCGTTCCTGTTCCATGAGAACTAGACTTCTTTGGAGAAACCCCGAGGTAGTGTTTCACATGGACTCTGTGAACTCTTGCAGATCCTGAACACAGACAGATACATCTGTGGGCACCTTGCCTAAAAACTTCAGCAAGATCCTGAATACCAATTCTTCTTTTGCCCTTGGCAAAGAACCTACTCTAAGACTCCTCTAGGACAGGTGCCAAAGGGAATGAGACCACAGGTCGGAGAGCACAGAGCCAGGGGACATTGTCGGTAGGAGTCTTATGGCCAAGATGAAAACCCAGCGATACTGGGAGGCTGGTGAGAGTGCTTACATTGTGCTTTTAGCGCTGTGCTGACCTACTTACCTACTCTATTTTCTAGTAAGAAGAAATCAGATCAACAGAGAATATGCAAAACTGTCCGGAGTTCCTCTGAGAAAGCAGAATATCATTAAAAATAAGTGGCTTAATGCATTATTATTAACTTCAGGAAGATGTTTTATAAGAAAGACCTAGAAAATTTCAAGCTTCCTTTTCAAGACTAAAAAAAACAAGAGAAACAGATTTTTGATTTGTTACTTGTTCCTGGATAGTCTTCTGTGGTTAACTCCCTTTATCTATATAATACGAGTAACAGACTTTCAAAATGGCTGTGATGAGTTCCAATAAAGACCCATATTAATGTACTAAACCAAAAATACTATGGAAAATGATACTGCTTCTCATACTTTTGACTAAAGATAGCTGATCTTACTGGTGTTTTAAATCATATTATTCTTAACATTTTTGTTTGTTCTTTACCCGTGTTTATTTCTTGGGATAATCAACGTAAGTTCTATTCGAGTGTATGCTGATGGAAGGGATCCTTACGTGTATACTTGATCATGCTAGGCACTAGCTGCATATGGCAACCGAGTCCTGAACTGTGGCTAATGTAACTACATAAATGAATTTTTATTAATTTTATTTAAATAGCTCTAGAAATAAATATACTACCCTCTCTCCTTTAAAAACCCTGAGTAGAGTTGAGATTCACCTAGATATATTATTTTAAGGGAGCTGCTTTAAAAACTCTATTAATTCTGAGTTGCATAACTTTACGCAGATAACGGGCCAATGGGGCTGGTCTTGGCTCAGCATCAATTTTACTGTGTGCCCTCTTTTCTTACCCAATCCCCTTATAAACCAAAGAGAATAAATAGCTTCTTTTATTTGGCTATAATTTCTACAACAGGCTATAAGAAATATTAAGTTCCTATAAGTACTTGTGTTAATGTTTTTTTTTTAAATATTCTACCTTCAGTGTGTTTGGATACAGAGAATGACTACAGAAAAGATAATTTAGAAAATATAACCAGTGGTCTAAAACTCTGGTATGATGCCCTTTCTTTGTTTAATCCCCAAAACTCATAGGCAACTACACACAAGTCAGAGAGTTGACAAGGTGTCATGGACACGGTGGGGGAAACTCAGGTTCAGATGGAATTAACCGTGAGTACCCTGCTGCCAAGGGTGCTGTCTAAGAGGCAGCCCTCTCAATAGGTGCCAGCATTCTTCATAACAAAATGAGCTGCAACCCATCATTCCGTGAACTGACAAAACCACTCTCTTAATAGGTTTAGGAATCATTTTTAACACTTCACTGTACATAAATGATAGCACACAAAAAAGTAGGCTCTTTGGATGTCACAGAAAACTATCCAAGATTGAGCTGAATAAGTCAAAAAAAAAAAAAAAGGACTGGCAATGGGTCTAATGCTTCAGGCAGGCCTCAGGATGAGCTAACACTCGTCTGCACTGTCCATCTTGTATTGGTCACTTAATAAAAAAATTCTCTTCTCCACAGATTAGCAGGATGGCAACCAGGCGACAGACAGAGCCACTGTACAGTTGCCTGTAGTCACAACTTATCCAACTTTCTAAAGTTCAACTGTCACTACCAACTTATTACAGTTTTTCAATTTTAAAAAAGAATCAGAATTTCAACTTCAAGCTCTGGAAACTGCAACTCCTCTTAAAATATTCCTTTAAATGTCTGACATGACAGAAGCCTCCTGGCATCTTTGCTGGCTGCCTTTCAACAAGGTGCAGTTGGATACTGTTAGGCTGCCTGGCTGTGTACTAATTGTAGTAAGGTTGTGGGAAGTTGAATACTTCTAATAAACTTAAAACTCTCTTGATATCAACTGTATCATCTATAAGATATAATGATAATGATACCCTTGCATGGAAGATACTGTTATCATTTATCATGTGTAACAGACCTTTTGAATTACAGCCATACAAATTATAAAATAAGGCCCAAGATCTTTGGGATCTAGAACAGCTGTGCATCAGCTCAAAAAACTTCATGGAAGATTAACTGGAGTAAATATCCCCAAAATATCTGAAATAGGTAAAGCCCTTCTCCAAAGCTCAAATTTTAAGTAAATTAGCTTGTGCTATTCTGAAGAAAACATTCAAGGTTACTCTTGTACACATACATGCTATACATGTGTGTAAAAGCTTTGAGAAAAAATGAGGGGAAAAGAAATGTTCTAAGAGTGTACAGGACATCAGCTTATTTCACCAGCAACTTGGAAACAGCACATTTGTGATGGATGTTTTACTAAACTACTAGAGTTAATACTGGAATGTATTTCAGAGACCTGAAAGCTATACCTCTGTTATTAGGATAACAAGTAACTATTACTCATAGGGAACTCTTTCTCTTTAGAAAGGTCACAAACACCAGCATCTGAACCAAGTGAAAAGGAAACCTGATTACCTTATCTCAGTTTGACTACTAGTAAGGAGAAAGCTGGAAAACCCCACAAAGAAGTAAATTTAGAGGCATTAGGAAGGTACATGATGGCTGAACACACAATAACCCTTGCCAGGAAAGAGGCAAAGCACTGACTATAGACCACCCTCACTAAAAAACTCATTTTCTGCTGAGATTTGTCAGAAATAGTTTAGTGGGCTTTAGGGCTTGGGCAGAAGGCATTCTCACTAGGGGATAGAGGTGTTTCTGATGAATGTTTAGAAATCTCAAAAGGGAAACAATCATCCCAAACAAGATTTTCAGAGGCTCTCACCTTTCGGAACTGCACACAGACTCATGCTGACACACCCTCTCCTGGGTGACCAAGGTTACTACCACAGCTTCCACTTCCCAGTCTTCCCAGTCTGCTTTACTTGCCCATACCTGACTGCTGAATGTTACTGTCTGCTGTAGGCAAGTAATCAAAAATGGCTCTTTAGGACGATTGAGAGGAGACTGTTTAGCTATTGATGAACTGAAAATTAGATCATTACAAAAAGAAGACAAATGCATGAAAGCAGCATGGGCTTACATTTCTCAAAATGACCACTATTTATAATCTAGTATAATCTAGTATCAAGTAACAAAAATAAGATATGCCCCCAAAGAGGGGCAAATAATATAGACAATGTTAGACCCTAAATTAACCTGTACCAAATGCCCCACCTACCCAAAGACCAGGTACCTTCCTGGAATACTGGGAGTTATAGTTCTTAGAAAATAACAAAGTTTTATGTTCGGAAAGTACAGTTACCTATGGGTTTATAAGCCCACAACAAGTGCTTGGGGCCACTCACCTGGA
>NC_022018.1:24212505-24214427 GCF_000317375.1 Microtus ochrogaster
TTGGTACAGATGTGTCACAGTATGTGTGGGGATCGGAAGATGACCAAAAGAGTTCATTTTTTTATTTCCACCATGTATGACCTAGAGATCAAATTCACCAGACTTCTCAACAAATATAGTTACATAATGAGCCATTCAACTTGCTTCCCACTTTATTTTCTCACACAGAGTCTCCCACTGAAACTGGAGCTCACTGAACCAGCTAGTCTAGCTGGTGAAAGAGCTCCATGGATATGCCTGTTTCTTCCTCCCTGGAGCCAGTATCACAAATATATGCTGTTGTATCTGTAAGTTTTGGTTGTGTGATGTGTGTGATGTGTGTGTGTGTGTGTGTGTGTGTGTGTGTGTGTGTGTGTGTGTGTTGGCACTAGGGATCTAAAGTAATGTCCTCATATTTGCTTGGCAAACACTACTAAATTAACCAACTCCTTAGCTGCTTCCCATTCTTATAACTATTGAGGGCTTTGTCTATGACAGATACATGCTAAGTATGAAGGAGGTATCTGAAAAATATATAATTTATGTTATTAATGACCAGTGACACATATATGAATGAAGATGTAAAGTGATACAACATTAATGGAACACAATATACGGAATGGTCCTTTAGTAAGGCAGTAACAAGTGACTAATATAGCCAATGTCAATGTTTAAGTAAAGTTTAAACAAATGAAAGCTAAAGGTTGATAAACTCTTGGTATTTCATTTAGTTAACCATGTGACCTAAATGAATGGCAGTGGGGACAAAGAAGGGTGAAGGAAGAGGTTAAGGAACTCTGACATAGGCGATGAGACTTTAGGAAAAGCAGCCCCAGAAGCACTTCCTCCTAAGCATGCATGCGAGACCCAAGGCTTGTGGGCTACTAGGAGAGAAGTCTGGCAGAGATCCCTGGCGGGGATGGTGGTCAACTGTGCTACTGGCCTTGTAAAGGGTCATAAGCCAGTCCCTCAACCAACACCTGTGGTGTATATCCTGGGAGTCCTATGAATCAAAATCTTCCCTCTCTCTCCTCTTACTGCTACACTCTGCCAAGTCCTGGATAGAAAGTCTGTATTTGCAAACATTTCCTTTACAATGTCATTATGAAAATGGTCTGATCATGACTATCTAACTTCAATCTGAACAAATATTCTAGCACAACCTTAAATTCTGTGCATCTAAAAATAACTTTTTTCTTGTGTGTTTTGCCTCCTATAAGGTAAGGTGTGTGGGACGGGTGGGATGAGGCATATTCACGTTTGAGGGTGGGTGAATGGAAGGGTGAATGCATCTGTGTGCATGCAGAGGCCAGAGGATGTAAGTTGCGGGTGTATCCTGTTCTATTGCTCTCTGCTCTCTTCCTTATTTCCTTAAGGCAGGGTCTTTCATTAAACTTAGAGGTAGGCTGTTACTCTGCAAGTCCCAGTGGTTCTCCTGTTTCTATCCGCCACAGGATTAAGGCTATAGATGCTCATAGCTGCATCCAGATTTTAATGTGTGCACTTGAGGTCCAAGTTCAGGTCATGAATGTATAGCAAGTACTCTTACTCACTAAGCCCTGTCCTTAGCACCTCCAGTGAAGTTTTATGCTCAACTTCTCTAGTATTTTAATGGCTTTATTTAATGGTGTTCCTGAAACACCCAATAATCCTGAAAAAACAGTGTTTCCTATTCAACAGGTAGTCAGACTGAGTGCCTGCTTGCAGATGGTGACTGCATTTTTGTTTCCCAGCCACCCAGACCCAAATAATCACATAGAAACTATATTAATTACAACATTGTATGGCCAATGGCTTAGGCATCTTCCTAACTCTTACATCTTAAATTAACCTATTTCTATTTATTTGTATTGCCATGAGGCTGTGACTTACTGGTAATGTTCTCGTATTTTTCTTTTTCAGTGACTATATGGCATCTCCTTGACTCTGCCTACTCTGTCTCT
>NC_022018.1:24214527-24224974 GCF_000317375.1 Microtus ochrogaster
CTACTCTGTCTCTGTCTCTGTCTCTGTCTCTGTCTCTGTCTCTGTCTCTCTCTCTCTCTCTCTCTCTGTGTGTGTGTGTGTGTGTGTGTGTGTTCTGATTTCCTGCCTGGCTTTACTCTGCTAAGCTTCTGGTTGAAACAGCTTTATTCATCAACCAATAAAAGCAACACATATACAGAAGAACATCCTACATCACTTGTTCTTGCTCTGACTTCCTCCCTTCTCTGACCAATGAGCCTACAGAAACAATTAATTAAACCCCTACATGGTACAGTGTGAAACTGTGAAATTCTTAATGACAGGGATATCTTATTCAATTATAAAATTAATAAATATTTATGCAGCGACTCTCACAATTAGGACACTGTTTAAGGAATTGAGGACAAATCAATAAGAAAAACCAAAATAAAATACTCTTACAGAGATTATATCCCAGTGGATAAAAATAAGCAAAAGCAAAATTTAGAAGTATCATTTCAGGGGAAAAAGTAAGTTGGGGAGAAAAAACATTGAGTATGGTTTTGCAAATGAATAAGGTAGTCAGGCAAGGCCTCGTCTAGAATTTTAATGTTGTCCCTGTCTCTTTTTAATTAATATTTTTTGAATGAAGAGATCTAACAGGGCAAGAAGTCTGAAAGGTTGTAAACATTAAATCTCATATGGTTTGTACCATGATAAAAAAACATGCTATCCCATGTAGTATTATTCTGCCAAGTCTTAAGAGCCAATGCACTAATTCAAATGAGCTTTTGTAGCTTATCCAGTTTTCTCTCAAGGCCTGCTGAGTTTACCTGTCATGTATGCTCCATGTCCTAACCCTGGCTATCAACTTGTATTTGTACCATAGACAAATTACTCAGTGGTCTTTCCCACTCCGCACTACAGAACTGGGAGTTTGCCGAAGTTTGTTATAATCTGGCAGTCAGACTTTACCAACCTTTCTGTTAAACAGTGATTACCCATCCATTCATTATTCATTTCATCATGTATCACAGCAAAATTCATGTTCAAGTTGGTCTCTCTTCAGCCTGCATTTGGCCTATCTTTCTTGGTCATTTATGACCATACATGATGTGCTATCCAATGCAAATAAAATGCAACTGCTGCTGAAAAAAGCAGCTAGTAATATGTAAGTTTATTATTTCTTTTACATTCGGATTTGGTAGATTGTCATGCAATAAAACCGTTTATGAAAAAGAAAATCCAAATGACAACTTACTTGGCTAGTTTAAATCCCTAAATTGAATTATAAGATGAAATCAATACTAAATAGAACAGACTGTTCTAGAAATTTGTAACCCTTCTTTCCAAAAAGAAATTACTCCCCCCCCCCAACATTTTTTTTTTTTCTGAGACAGGGTTTCTTTGTGTTGTCCTGGCGGTCCTAAACTCACTTTGTAGTCAGACCGGCCTGGAACTCAGAGATCCACTTGCCTCTGCTTCTTGAATGCTCAGATTAAAGGCATGTGACACTACTACCCAGCAAGAAATTACCTTTAATATCTGAAATCACCAGGAAAAATGCCAAAATGTCTTAAATCAGAAATAGACTTTGGCATTTAATTACTTATTTTTTAAAGATGGAGTTAACCTCCTAAACAAACATAATAAGACTATGCATTAAATTATAACGACTCTTATACTAAGAGGTTGAATATCATTATATGAAAATCCCCCATAGATAAATTTTGAGATATTTCATCATTTTTGACACTACATCTAGCACAACAAATACAGATGATCACACAGCTTATCTATCTATCTATCTATCTATCTATCTATCTATCTATCTATCTATCTACCTCTTATATATCTATCTTTCCTAAACACACCCAGATAGATGGAGTCTTTCAGAATAAATTAATTTTAAATCAATTCATTATGGACCTACTCTACTTCTAGACTCTGCTTTGAGGCAGCAACCAAATCAATGTTAAGTCATGAACTTAAGAGAGTTCAGGTTCCTCAACATTAAGGGAAAAATTAGTATAACTATGGTTGTTACCTCCACTCTAAATAATTCACACATCAGCACAAGCTGGCAGTTCAGGACTGATCAACATTGAATAGTGGCACAATGATATATGAATATTTTTGGATTGAAGTAAGATCATGGTTAATTTTATATTTAGTATTCATAATGATGAGATGATTCCAGCAAAAATTAGTATCATTATTACTAACATCATTATGAAGATTCTGTCATAAACTTGCCTTACAGGCTGAGTTAGGTACCACTGTGACAGGAGAGAGTTAATTCCAAGTACCTAAAGTGCACACTCTGTCTCTAGCTGTAGCTACTGAAGGAACTATAAACAAATGTAACTAGGCTTCGCTTGCTGTCAATCTTGGTGGATGCCTTTATTATCATACTTGTTTCAATTGCAATTTAGGTTTCCATGGAGACACAACAGTCAGCTCCAGAAAATTATAAGATAAATGTCAGGCAGCGATAACAGTGTTAATGAAGCTTCAGTGACAAGCAGCTCTGTGCTTCAAATAATAAGCCTATTTTCTATTAGCATATGTGGAACCTGTCAAAAACCTGAAAAGTATTAAAAATTAAATATCTATCTATATTTAAAAGAGGGGAGAGATCACTCTAGAAATAGCTTACATCTCTATGGTTGGTAAATTAGACATTCGTCTTGGCTCTTAGGGTTGCTTCAGCTGGCATCCAGAAATGCAAAAATGCCTTTTTTTTTATCAACCAATTGTGGCATAATTTTTCAAATACATGGTTAGGGAGTAAGTTCTTATTTTAGGAGCTGAGACCTCTACTAATTCTGGTCATGAAATGTGGAGAGCTTTAAAGAAATCACCACCACAACTCATGGTACCTGAACTAATTTAACCTACCTATTTCTCTCTGTTCTGTGATACTAAATAGATAACCAATTGGATCACCAGTATCCAGATTGTCCTTGAATATTCTACAGCCAAAGGTGGGCCACTGAAATTTTAGTGGGTCAGAAATAACAATTGTAGCTCTTTAGAAATTCGATGAATTCTGAAGATGCAGTCTCAAATGGAGGTTAAAACTACACCACCAAACAAGGGAAGATTCTATTAATAAAACTGAAGGGAAAAGAAATTTCATTTTGGGGGGACAGATATAAATATTACTTAGGGATGAAGCACATTTTTATCTTATGTTCAAAAATGTCCTTTCAGTATCATTAGTTAGAAACAATCGTCAAGTTAAAGTGGTTAAGTTATAGGTGATATTTCTGCAAAACCAGAAGACAGACGTAAGATAGATAGATCTGTTCATCTGAGTTTCTCGCACAGTTAATGTTATCTTTGCCAACTCCTACACTGTTATTTAACTGAATTATTATTACTATAAAAAGGAAAATTTCCCCCTTACTTATGTAACAAGTGTTTACTAAGAGCGTAATGTATGTTAGTCGCTGGCTTTGGATCACAGTGACAACACCCTATCTGCAAATGTCTCATTGTTTAGTAGCTTATACAATCTAACGCCCAGTGTTCTAAATACGATGTTTTTCTCTTTCCATTTAAAGTTTGGTTTATTTTGAAATTATTATATGAGTAAGTATTTCTGGGACAAGCCTACGATTCTACTTCAGGAGCAGCAGGCTGTGTAAAAAACACTTCCATGACTCACTATCACTCTGGGCTAGTATTAGTTAACAACACTCTTCCTGAAGAAAGTTAATAGAAATCAACCCTAAAGTCTAGGATATAAGTGGGCTAGGGTGCTAGGGTGGGAACTTTCAGCACCACTTAGGGAGAAGGTGCAAGTCCTTGCTCCCCACAAGTATGTCTTCTCTGTAAAAGTTCTTTTGTAACTCCACATGCTTCCTGTTGTTTGCATAGTGCTGCTTCCCATTCAGAGGTGTGATGCATGAGCAGACTGAGATTCAGCAGGAAGCAGGAAAAAGATGGATGGCTTCACCTGGAGCCTCTAGTTACTTTTCTTAGTCACACTTAAACTCTATTCTTTTCAGTTTGGTTCATCTCACCATAAGATTTGAGAACTCAGGGATGTTTTTAAAGGGTTGGTCTTTAAAACAGCCTTAGGGAGCTGGTGAGGTGGCTCAGAGGTTAAAAGCACCTGTTACTTTTACAAAAGACCTGGATTTAGTTCCTAGTACCCATATGGTGGCTCACAGCCACCCATAACTCCACTTCCAAGGGATTCTATACTGTCTTCTGACCTCTGTGGGTACCAGCGGTGCATGTGATACAAAGACATATTTGAAAGTGAAAACATTCATACACACAAATTAAACAAGTCTTAAAGTATCTTTTCAAAGAAGCTATCTCAATTTCTTTCAGTATAAAAACCACAATAATCTTTTGAATATCTTGTAGCCAAGCTGACTATGCAGAACAATAAGCTTTATACTGTGGCTTACATGCCACTGTGTATGTAATACTGGTATATATGCTGATCATAATCTCAAAGACTTTGGAGCTCGAAATTCTACCAACTCACTCAACCATGAGATGGCCTCTCCTCACAGCAAAATTACATAGAAACCAAAAGCCGGTACCATGTTCCCTCACCCACTTCCAAGATGATTTTTCTGCTATCCTACTCATGAAAAGACACAGAAGGAAAAATAATTCAAAAAGCACACACAAGGCCGAGGAGACTAGCCCTATGACTGCTGCAAAGGTTCAAATTGGTGCTCTGAATGTAGGGAATACACAGGAAAGATTGTGAAACTTAAATTTAACAACTTTGATGATGGGATGTAGAATTTAGAACTTCCATCTGTAATTAATGTCTACTACTATTCTACTAAATACTGGAAGAGGAAACATCTGCAGCTGTTGAATGGAAAAAGATTATCAACAGCTTGCCTTTCTCACGAGTGTAATCACACAACTTCATTCTTCCAGAAAACTTCTGTTTGTAAATATTGTATGCTTCATCCATTGTCTTTTTATGAGAAAACACTGGGAAATAGTCAGGAAGTCAAATGCTGAAACTAAAAAGTTACCTGCAATCATTATTTCTGGTATTTCTAAATTATTGAAAAAATTACTTTGATTTTTAATAAGACCACAGTATTAAAATAGTTCTTCTGTGTTAAAATAACAGCTGTAAACTGGGGAAACCAAAATTGCAATCATAATTTTCCTGAATTGACAGTATTTGCTAAATAGCTTTTTTGAAGTGAAAGAAATTATACACGTGGGAAATAAATAGGATATTATATTTTGAGTAGAGCACTTGTTTCAAAAACAAGTTCAAAAGTGAAAGCTGAAAATACAGGTTTTTCTCTCTCTGAGACGTGCTTTCTTACTCCTGTTTATCACGTGGACTTTTGGCTATGTCTGCCTACTTGAAAACAAGAGGCCAGTGCTGGCCACTGCTGGAACAGCAGCCCCCTTCCACGTGCTGGTGTCTGTTTGATTTTATGTTTGCATGCTTTTTTTTTTTTTTTAAAAAAAAACAGTTTAAGGAGGATAATCAATTCAAATAAATCAAAAGGAGATTTCCTGATCAATAGGGTCATTCAAATGCTTCTATGAAAGAAGCTTTTCTAGAACGTGGAATACTAGTAAATATTCCTCTAGGATTTGGGATGCTAGGTTAGAGTTTAACAAGACCACCGTTATGAGGCTTGTGCATCACGAAGTTAGTAACTATGCCAAGGCTACATGTATGATACCTATTATCCCACCTTGAAAATCAAAACTTCTTTTTCCTCAATGGAATGACTGATTGAGAACAAAACTACTTTGAAAGATGTATGGCTCATATTACTGCAAACAAAAGTTATACAGAAACATTATTATTGTTGAAGCTTGAACACTTATCAAGGACAGAAATATTAAAAACAACCCAAATGGGCACAAAATGATCTCAATTCCCTCCACAAAGTCATATGGTATAAATATCAGAAATCCTATACCTCTAAGGGAAATTTGGCTGTGTAAACTTTGGTAGCCACAGTATACAGAATAAACTTAAGAGTACAAAGGCAGTAAGAATTTTAGAGATCAAGTGATGAGCATACAGCTAAATGAGTGCACATTCAAGAACAAATAGTATTAGGGAGGAATAAAAGATGATGAGATGGCTTCCTAATTATGTACCCTTAACTTTATACACACACACTGAGATAGATCAACTTGTTTTTGAGACTTCCACACAGAAATTTCATTCATAACCCAAAGAATGGTAAACTCCAAGAGTAGTTTAGCAATGGTTCACCTTAACACAGAGTTCAGAATAAAGAGGAGTCAAAGAAAGTGAGAGTAGTGGTGTAGGAGGTCCTTATGTGTTTGTGTTGCTTTCATTGGCTAATAAAGAAACTGCCTTGTTCTGATAGGGCAGAACTTAGGTAGGTAGAGAAGACAGAACTGAATTCTGGGAGGAAGAAAGCAGAGTCAGAGAGACGCTCTGGACCCATCGCCGGAGATAAACATGTTGAGACTTTGCTGGTAGATCACAAGCTCGTGGTGATATACAGATTAATAGAAACGGGTTAAATTAATATGTAAGAGTTAGCCAATAAGAAGTTATAGCTAATGGGCCAAGCAGTGATTTAATTAATACAATTTCTATGTGGTTATTTCGGGGCTAAGCTAGCTAGGTGACTGGGATGAACAAATGAGCCCTCCTGTTACAGAGTAGAACATAAGCAAAGTTAGAAATAATAGAAACAGCTGGTACTAAGGCCATGCTCAAAAGTGCAAAGCCTCTCCTGAAGCCAACATCTTGACCACTACTTCTGGGAACAGCACCTTCTTTAGCCATGAAATGGGGTTTAGAATGGGCTTGGGTTTGGATATTCTACCTGGGTAAAATAAAACCTAAAGAAGTGCGGATTTAGCTGTGTAGGAAAATAAAAATCTCATCAGCTAATGGAGATGGGGAAATACATGTAACATACATATATCAACATATTTTGTTTTGGATGCAGGGACTTGCCACAATTAAAAGGTTACAATTTCACTGTGAAATCATACAATGGGGTTTGCTGAGGCAATTTTTAGGTCACTAACTAGCCCTTACTGACAGACTACCAGGGTTGTTTGTAGTTTTGTTTGCTTTTATGACACTAATCTACATTAATAATAACCAGGTTGGTTGGGTCAAAGTAAATATTGCTCTTTTCTTTTTTAAAAAATTAACAAAACATTGAAAGATGTAGTAGAGAATATGGTGTAATAATTAAGGAGATACTTATAAATGAAACCATATATTATTAAAATTACTCTAAATGTGTTCTTAATTCAAATAAAGGTGAAGGTGGTCATTTTAACAAAACAAAGTATCTCAAGAATGAGGAAGGACAGGATGTTGTAAGCATCCAGCAGAGTATCATACTGCCCTAGACTTTTATTAAAATTCATGTATGGCTCTAATGCTGCATAGGTCTCAGCTTCAATTATTTACAACTCCACATTTCTATTGGTTAAATATAGGAGAAAGCAGCACACTGGGAAAAATGCACTTCTAATGTTTACACTTGGTCTAATATTTTTAGACCAGTCAGCAAAAGCAGTTTCTTATGCTCCGTACTATGTAAATGAAGTCACAGACTATTTCTTGTAAAATATGAATGATGGACAATGCAACACAAAACAGAGGTCCTATTACTAATAATCTCAATTTGAGTGCAGCTAGAGTCCCTATCATTTATTATATCAGTTTTACTGTAAGGATATAATACATGCATTTAGGAAGCATTAATTATTAATCATTCCTGATTAAGCCCAATCCTCATTATACAGGTGACAGATCTTGCTGCTGGACATTCACAAATAAACCAGCACAGGTTTGTGGTAGCTCTGCTTGTACTAAGCTGTAGTATTTCTTTAGTGCAAAATATATTTTAACTTTACATAAATTCCTATGACCTCACTGACACCTCCAGGCTCATCTTCACTCAGATATGTGACTCTCTCCAAGACAGAGAAACCTCTATGCTTGTGCTACCCCCCTGCTTTTAGTGGAAGAAAGCAGTTAGGCCCAGCAAAGATCTGCTTGGAATTTTTACAGGCTTATAGAGAGGTATTCACAAAAAGGGATATTAAAGTGACACAGTATTACAAAATCTCCACTCTATGAGATAGAGATAATAGTCAGAACAATTTCCTTCTAATAAAAGGCAAACAGTTATTATGTATGCTCCTGTAACTCCTATTCCACATTCAAGACAAGAGAAATTCATTTGTTTCACATTTATTTCCTTGTGCTTATGAAACATTGAACCCAATCATTTTAACAGGCTTGGCCCACTTAACAAAGACATCCTGGTTGATATTCATAAAAGTCACACTCAAAAGGGCTTATGAGGACCAACTTTGCACAAGCATTTTAGTTTTTAATGACTATAGAAGCTCTTGGGAATCATTACATTAAAAGAACCAAAAAAGAAGAGAAACAGAATTGGTTTTTAATTACTTCTACCTTTGAAAAAAAATCCTAATGAGAGGTTTTCTTTTTAAACACTTAGAAACTACAATATCATCTCCCTGTTTTGTCCAGTTTCGGGGTTTTGTTGACACCAATACTGCTGATAATGTTTTACAATGAGCTTAAGGCTAGCCAGAACAGTCACCTGACCCAATTATCTTTCATGAAAGCAAACATTTAAAAATCCCAATAAAACCAACTATTGGTCTAACTTGAGACCCATAAGAGGCAGCCCATGCTTGTCACTGCCTGGATGGCCAGGAACTAGAGCCTGGACAGTCTAGAGACCTAGGATAAAACCAAACATTACTGATAAGAAAAAACAAAAGTCCATGAAATGATTACTAGTGATATTCTTTTATATTCATATAGTGGTGCCTAGCTCAATCTTCATTACAAAAGGTTTCATTCAGCTACTGATGGGAGCAGATGCAGGGATGATGGGACCTATAGCCAAACATCAGGTGAAGTTCAGGGAACCTCAAAGAAGAGGCAGAGGAAGGATTGTAGGAGCCAGAGAAGTCAAGGACACCAGGAGAACACAGCCTACAGAATCAACTAAGCAGAGCTCCTAGAGGCTTACAGAGACTGAAGTGACAATCACGGAGCCTGCATGAGTCTATGGTACATTCTCTACATATATGTTGCAGTTGCTCAGATTGGGGTTTTTGTTGACTCCTAACATGACAGTGTGGGGGTATCTCTGACTCTTTTGTCTACTCTTGGGACCCCTTTCCTCCTACTAGGTTGCCTCATCCAGTCTTGACATGAGGGTTTGTCCCTAGTATTTTTGTAATTTTTTATGCCAAATTCAGTAGATTATTTCTGGGATGCTTGTTCTTTTTTAGAGAAAAATGAAGGAAGATTGGATCTGGGGAGTATAATGAGGCTTGGAAGAGAGAATGGAGGAAAACTGTGGTCTGAATGTATTATATGAGAGAATAATAAAAGAAAAAGAAATCCGAAGTAATAATGTCCTCCTTCTTCTCGCTTCTATGGTCATTATTAGTCCATATATCTTTTGAAAATATTCACTTATTATATTTTATGTGTACAACAGGTGTAATTTCCTGCATGTGTTTGTGTACCACATGCATGCAGTACCCACAGAGGGCAGAGGAGGGTGTTGGGTCCCTTGGAACTAGAGTTATAAATTGTTTGTGCCATCATGTGCATACAGACTCAAAGCTATGTTCTTTGAAAGACCAGCTGTTCTCTTTACTGTAGAGCCATCTCTCCCCCTGTCCCCATCTCACTATGAGAAAAATATCAGATAGACGAATAGGATATAGATAGGATATAGTGATCTTTTTTCATTCAAGAACTGATCTAATCTAAGGTACCTGACAACTGTTATTAACATACTACATAACCTCACTATCATTTTGAATAGCTACATTTACCAAAACAGCACAATCCTCTTCTGAATATGGATGCCTGATGAACAGTTTCATTTTTTTTTTTACCTAAGGGTATCATAGAGCTCTGAAAAGATAATACTTTATAGATAAACACATTTAGGGATATGGCTATGAATTGTAAATGAAAAATGAGGTATCCAATAACATGGAAAGTGAAGCGGCCTTTGGTCTTCGAGGAAAAGAATTCTGGAAAGACTTCTTAGACCATAAGAAAGAGTCCATTCTTTAAGAAAGTAAACAGCAATAATTCACAGATAGAGCATGGGACCATTTGCTTATCAGGGAACCATATAATAAATCAAAGTGATCCAATGAAATTCTTCTCCAATTCACTTTCTGTTTCTAATTTAATTTAGAATTTAGTTCAGTCAGCTAAAGAAGAGCCAGAAGATATAAATATGAAGAAGAATGAAAAAAGATCACTATATCCTATCTATATCACACAAGGATGAGGGGAAAGGAGGAAGAAATGAAGTTTGTAAATTGAGATTATAACAAATATCTTTTATTTATGATACAAGGTTTGAATATTCAGATATGGAACAGAGATATGCTAATTATTTTTTGGCATTACAAATTTTAAAGGTATGTTTTTAAAAATAGCCTTAGAGACAGCTGT
>NC_022018.1:24226774-24237631 GCF_000317375.1 Microtus ochrogaster
GGAGGCTGGGAGGAGGTGGAAACTTGTTTTTTTTTTCCTTTTCTCAATAAAAAAAAAAAAAAAGTGGAGGTCAAGAGGACCAGAATTCAAGGTCAGTGTTTTGGTAACAACGTGAATCTGAAGTCAGTATGGTCCACACGAGACTTTGTCTAAAACAAACAAAAAACAAAACAAACAACACCAAAAAATAAAATCAAGAACAAGAGACTTATTGCTGTTATGTCCTACACATATTGCCTATAGGAAAAAAGAAAAATCAATCATAAACCAACTAGGAAACTTCCTTTCCACTGTCTAGCTTTAATAGTGCCGGATGGCTGCTGGGGAGAAAAGGTAGTCTTACCAAGTTTTGGACTCAACAAGCTACAATACTGACCTACTAGGCAAGCTGTATCCACTGATGTGATAGTGGCATTATTGCTATGGATAGCTACATGCTTTCTGATGGAATTAGAAGTTTGATCCGTACAAAGGACTTTCAAGGCTAGGTCAAAGGCCCAGTGACTATGACTGAGGATGTGACAGACACTACGAGAGAACCTGCTATTGTTATTTTGCTAAATGGTTATATTGTCAAATTGCCTTATAAATATTTATTTTATACCCATACACCTGGGTTGCCTTCAACCTTTGTCAGTGATGTTTCTTTGTGCAGTGAGCTCCATCAATGCTGAGATGCACATCTAATCAATGTGGTAAGAAGGAGAGACTGGGGCTACGCTCTAAATGGTTCAGTTTTCCTTAATTGCATCATATCCCTAGGTTCAAGTAGCATTGTTGAGACGAAGATGGAAGGAAAGAATGTAAGAACTTGGTGATGGGAAGGACTGTTGTGAAGTACAGACTTCAGAACTGGATGTGGCTATTGAACTCATGAACTCATACCAACTGTTATCCTCACGAGACCCATGTAGCTAACATTCTGGCATAGATGGGGACATTCTCTCTAGGCCCCATCTCTTGCTGAGAGCTGTTGACAGTTGGTATCTGTTGGGAGAGGGAGAATCATTCTTTGTTTTCTGAATGTGTGGCTATTGCTGATAGATCCCCCATGCTCCAGTGGATGGCCCTACACCTATAACATATGGGCAGCACCACAGGATCAAATACATTATTTAAACATATTTTTAAAAAAGGAAATTAAATTGGGAGGGGCTATGCTGAGGGGAGTTAGGGGAGAATTGGATGAGGGAAATAGGGACTGGATACAATTTGTTTTAGTTTACACATGTATAAACTTATCAAGAAAAAAATTAATATTAAAAATCAAGAACAACACAAAATAATAAAATAAAAATTTAAATTAAAAAATTAAAAATATTTTGGTAAAAAGCTTGATTAGACTTTAGATTTCTTCTTTTGGAGGGGACTTCATGGTTTTATGTACAGAATGTTCCTAGTAATGTAAAATTATTTAAAGTAATTCAATAATTATAATGAGTTCCTATAATACTATAAGATATTTTGAGAAAGTATGATGTATTTGAGGGGTTTTGATACTAGTCAGACACAAGTTTAAATCAGAGCTATGCAGCACCATTGGCTCTATAAGTCAGGGTGGAAAACTCAGCCACGGGATGAACACATGGGACTTCTTTGTGTTACTGTGAGGATTAAACAAGGAGTGTTACATGTTCAATAGTACTGGGGAAAGGTTAGAGCTAAATTCTTTCTAATTTTAAGTAAGGAAAAATCAGGAAAATATTTTTTAAAGTATATATAAATAATTCTGCTCCTCATACAAAGCAAACAAGTAGAATGCAAGATAAATACATTTAAAAATAGAATCCATATAGCTTAGCATGATCCCTGCATCCAAAATGCTAAATAAATATGTTGATCACGATATTACAGAAATTTGAAAAATAAATAGATTTTTGTCTACTATGGAGAACCTGCTGCATCTTCTATGGCCTATTTGGTTTCCTTGTGGTTGTTCCACATTCAGGCTGAACAGAGTTCACTGTTTACATGTTCTCTATGCAGTCACCCACAGCTCACTTCCGCCCTCTATTTCCTGCTTTGGGCACTCCCATCCTCCTCTGTAGCTGGTTTGAGAATATAGATTTCCCAGAGCAACTCTACCTTTAATATCTGCACTCTACCAATTGGCTCTATGCAGACAATTTTACCTGATTCTCATATTACATGTAATCACTCACCAGGCAACTGTGTTTTCAAACCTAAGAATCCTACACACAACCTGCTATTATTTGCTTGGTCAGCACAAAACATATTTCACAGATGCTCACGAATCTTGATGTTCTTGCAAACCCATCTGAAGCACAGCCAGCTCTTTCAATGATACATAAAAGTATCTCTGCCACACAGATGCCCGAGTCTCATTTATGGAGCAATTACAAAACTTGAGCAGCAGTGTTTCACATTTGCTCAGTTGTGTATTTTTAGCTCAGGCTTTTTCCTTTCATGGATTATGGTAAATATAACATTTACTTCCAGAATGTGTGACTTGCAGGGATCATAAAGGAAAGTGCATAACAAGCAGATTACCTTTGGCTATAGCATTATAAGGAGGCAGACAGTTATACTAAATGGCTGAATTTAGTCATATTAAAATTCTATTAAGTTGTCTTGCCTGTAACATAGAAATAGGTATGCTTTCAATTTCCAACCCCCCGTCGGAGCTTCACTGGGGTACTTTTTAAAAAATAAATAAATAAAAGTGGTTTATGTTTAAGTTAGTTTCTACAATTCTTTGTATTAGTTTACTGTTCTGCCCTCTCTGCTAATGTAGTAGTTTGAATACAGCAAATAGTTGTACTAGAAACGTATGGGGTCTCAGGCCCCTACAGAGTCCAGCTTTCTTTCTTTCTTTTTCTCTTTCTTTCTTTCTTTCTTTCTTTCTTTCTTTCTTTCTTTCTTTCTTTCTTTCTCTCTTTCTTTCTCTCTTTCTTGCCTGCCTTCTCTTTATTTTCTTCCTTCTTTCCTTTCTTCCTTTCTCGTAGTGTATTCTAATTCTTCTGTCCTACCCGTCTATAATTTCTTAGCTACAATTCTCTATCTCAATTTTAACTCCAATTCCAATTTTTCTGCTACATTCTTTTTCTTCTTCTTCATTTCCCTAAATCTGCTAATTTATGGGATGCTTTTACTCCAACTTCTGCTCCAGCTTCTGTTTCCACATCTGTCCACTCTCTTTGTTCTTAACAAGCTATCAACACGCACAAAATATTGCAGGTATAGGTAACCAGGCAGCCTACATAAACAGAAAAGGGAAGCCCTTGGTCCATTAGCACTTTTGCCAAATGTTAGCAAGCTTCAATGTTAGCAAGCTCTGAAAAGTTGGATGCTTATCAGAGGTGCCAGTAAAGGTTTGTCTTCCTCTGGGCTATGGGTAGATGGTTAATTATGTTTCCTGAGAGCAAGACACAAGTAGTAAATCTCCTGAGCTAAAATCATCAGTAAACTGAGGTGAAGGTGAGGTGAGGAGTTAGGAATCTTTGAATGCAAGGCTAGTTTTAGGTTATCACTTTCCTTATATATAAGTGAGGTAAAATCAGGATATATATATATATATTTTTTATGTGAGCAGCTATGAAACGACAGCCTTGAGCATGTAGTAATTCTGTGTCTTTGGATATCTGGGAATGCCTTAAATGGAATGCTTATGTCTGGACCCAAAATGCTGACCAAATGCCTGTCAATAAAGATAATTGCAGGAAGGCAGATCTCTATGTTTACATCGGACAGAGAGACAAAGACCTGGTAGTGCAAAGCAGGTTTCTTCACTGTGTAACTGACTTCATACATAGCTCAATTAGTGTTGAACTGAGGGAAATAAATCCCAAATTTGTAACTAAAGAGGAATAGGTACAATGAGAAATCTCTTTTTAAAAGAACTTCTTTTAAATTTATTTTATTTTCTAATAAAGAAATTATTTTTTATTTTATATAGCAATCCCAGTTCTCACTCCCCTCTCCTCCTCCCATTCCCTCCACCTATTTTCCTTACCCCCTTCTACTCCTCAAAGAGGCTAAGGCACATCGCTTTAGGGAAGGTTCAAGGCCCTCCCTATTATATCTAGGCTAAGCAAGGTATCCATCCAAGGGGATTGGTTTCCCGAAAGTCAGAACAAGAAGTAGGGATAAATCCTGGTCTCACAGCCAGTGGCCCCACAGTCTGCCCGTGCCATATAACTGTCATCCACATTCAGAGGGTCTAGTTTGGACCTATGCTGGTTCCTTCTCTGTCTGGCTAGAGTCGGTGAGTTCCCATTAGCTCAGGTAAACTGTTTCAGTGGGTGTCCCCATCATGGTCTTGACCTCTTTGCTCATATTCTCAGTCATCCCACTCTTCAACTGGACTTTGGGAGCTCAGCCCAAAGCTTTGCACAATGAGAAATCTTACAGCAAGAAACAGTCACTTTCTTCACAAGGTAACAATGCAACATGCCTTGCATCCTGGCTTAATTCTCTAAAACAGAGTCCCTTACTCTGATGGGTTGACCTTCTGAAATGAGGCTGATTTAATTACTGAATGATTTTATGGCTTGTAGCAGAAGCTGCATACTGTTCATCTATGGAAGCAGAGTATTTTACCTGTAATACTGTATTTTGTTAAAAGAAAATGACATTTCATATGACATTATAGTCTGTGGCTGAATTTGATACTACATCAAACTCTAATTGGTATATTTTTCTAATTGCCCAATCACAATAATTATTATGAACATAAAAAAAACATTATTTATTGTCTCATAAATTTGCTTCTTTTCTGACATCACTACAATTAAGTCAGATACTGATTTGTAAATGTACCACTGCAAATATCATTCAGATGTAATTGCTGTGAAATTTTATTCCAACATTACAAAATGTAACATTTTACTAATAATGTCCATATGAGCCACAGTACAAGTTTAGGGAGTGACTCTGTACATGTAACAAAACATTGAAGAGATCTGATAGAATGAGGTCATTGCTACATGGTAGTGCTATTTATATATTTAAAGAACTTGCTCTTCTAAATCCAAGTATTTTAGTTAATAGTTTCACAATTTTTGAGAAATAAGACATTTATCACTCAAAATTTTTATTTAAAATTTAGGCATAGGCGTTAAAGTAAAATATGCTTTGAGATTACAATAAATTAAAAATATGTTTGGAGACTGCCTAGGGTAAGGTTTAATATGGCATTAGAAAAGCTAGCTCATAGACGAAGAATAGCACTTGTGATAAGAATTTGGAAATGTAATCAACAGCATGTAATTTTGTAGGGCATACTAGATTGTGCAGGACTCCGATTTTATGTATATGGGAATGCCCAACTAATTCATATGGGAAGAAAAGAAACATTAAAAATGAAGATATCCCAAATGCCACTGAAGGTAGGAGACAGAAATGGTAAGAATCTTCTAGTTAAGGGTAAGCCTAACCAAAATGTAAACTAAAGTGAAAGAAGTGCAAAAATTGCATATTCAATGACAGAGTCTCTGGATCGGAAAAGTAATAATGTCTTTTGTTCTATCTGTTTGTTTGTTTTGCTTCTGTGAAGCTGGATCTCATTATGTAGCCCAAACTAACCTCTAACTTGCAATCCTCCAGCCTCTCCCACCTAGCTTTGGGACCTCGGGCATGAAGCACCATGCTTGGCATTGTAAAATGTTTTTCTATAAGTCTAACATTTCAATGGCTTTCAGATTTTCAGGCCATCAGAACCATTTAAAGAAGAACAAAGCACTTCATTAACCAAATACACAAAAAAAAAATGACAGAGACAACATAGGGGTGGGAGAGAAGAGTAAGAACTCAAGACACATGAAGGATGTGAGGGAGAGACAGAACAGCAGTGAGTTTGCCCACCAGAAGAACAGCACATCTATCAGAACACTTTTCAGCCTGGCTTTACATCTATGTTATCTTGCCCATTTATTCCAAATGATACTCTAGTGTTTTTTTTTTTCTAATTGTTCTAATTGTATTTCTCACAGCTACCACTCTATTTAGAAAACTCCATACACTTTAAACTTCACAATAAGATCTTTACTATTAGACAGATTCCACTGATGAGTACAAATCTTTCTTAAACTCTCCTACAAGAACAACAAATGTACTAAGGCTCACATTCTGTTGTCTGCCTGCATATATTTCTTCCTTTACAGAACTACTCTCGAACTGGAATCATACTCCATTAAGAAGTTATTTATCATTTAAGACAGACTGATCAGTTCTCCAAATTTACCACAGAATGTATGTCTCTAAAAGTGTATGAGGAGTAGTCACATTTTATGCAATGTCACATATTTTTATGATATACATCATCAATGATCTTGTTTTTAACAAATAGAATAGTAGTACAGTGTATTGGTAAGATGATATTCCTATGAGTCCATGAAGACTATTTGGAATTATATTTATGAATTGTGTCATAAGCTTTCATTTAGAAAATGTTACTTGCTCTCTGAGAGACCAGTATTTTAAGGATCAAAAGAGGTACTACACACAAAAAATATATTAGATGGTATTAAAACACTATATACTATATATTATGTTTTTGTTTTTTTCCAAAATATACTCTAAATGTCTGGAGGGCAGGAATCAGGTCTAACAGTTCTTTGAATTCTCAGCTTTATTTATCAAGACACATCCTAGGCAACAGGAACTAAATAAATATGCAAGGATGAATTATTCTGTACTTCAAAGTCTGTGGCAAAGGACCTAAGGAACTATATCCTGCTGCTTAGTATTCTTCCCCACTTCAAACTTGTCCACACTAATTCATTTTCCACTTGGCTTCTAGAGGATATTTCAAGAATGTAAATATGCTTGTGTTTCTCCCTAAAATCTTTGTTTTCCCCTTTAATTTTTTTAAGACAGGATTTCTCTGTGTAATAACCCTAGATGTCCTGGAGCAAGGTCTTGTAGACCAGGATGTTTTTGAACGCACAGAAATCTGCCTGACTCTGCCTCCAAAGTTCTGGGATTAAAAGCATGCACCACCACTGCCCGCCTTCACTAAAATCTTTTAAAACTCCTTCAGATATTCTTCAAACACTTGAGAATGATGATGACACTCTAGGAGCAGGCTGGAGTCTAATTCTATATAACATCACTACTGTCACCTATCCTACTCAAATGATCTTTCCCAGCCTACCACACTAGCCTGCCATTTGTTCCAGAATATACTCTATTAATACAAAGTCCTCCAGCATGAGAATTCCCATCACCTGCATTTATCTGGCAAAATTTTATTTGTTAATGAAACATTTCTTAGGAAGCTAGAAGTAACAAAGCTTTATGCATATGACTTAGACAAAGGTCCCTTTCAAAGAAGCAATGTTCTCATTCTCAGAGCCTTCGCAGATTTCAATGTAGTGAAAAATATTCATAGGATTATTACTTACTCTGTGAAGGAATGAAAACATCTATATATCTATATTTGTATCTATATATCTATATAAACACACACACATGAAAGAGAGACAGAGACAGGTGGAGTGAGGAAGGAAAGGAGAAAGAGACAGAAAGTGATGGATACAGGAGGAAGAGAGGGGAGCAGGAAGACGGTGACAGGACAATAAGGATGAGATAAAGAAAGAAAGAAGATTGATTCACTGTGTATCCCTAGTTGGGATTCACCATAAAGACTAGGCTAGTCTTGAACTCACAAGTCTGCTTGCCTCTGCTCCTAAGTGCCGGGCTTAAAGCCTATGCTACCTACCATCCCCAGCAGCAATTCTATTTTTTAATGGAAGGACATTATTTCAAATTTTTTAGATTCACTAAATTTATTTTCAATGTTATAAAACTGCAGGGAGCCAGACAAGATCGCCATTAAAAGATGGCACCACATCCTGTCTTGTTGGTTATAAACAACTCCATATTTGGCGATGCCTTTGAGAGCTGCCTGTCCCCCGCTTCCCGCATGCGCGGTGAATGGGGGTCCCTGGGCCTATCTCGATGCAGTCTGGTGTCAGCTGATGGTGGCAGCCAATCACAGGGCAACCCATGTGCCAATTCCTTATATAAGCAGCTGCCTTAGTGCTCTCGGGCCCCTTCGCTTCATGTTATCTCTCAACCAAGTGCACTCCAATAAAGCGTGATCTGAGAAGAATCCTCTTGTCGTGGTCGTTCTTTCTCGCTGGTCGAGGAGTTCGCCGCATAAAACCTTTCTTACAAAAGAGCATTCAACTCTGCACTTGTTGTTCCAAACAAGTCATGTGGACTATTACTTCTTTCCCCCTTGCCCCAATGATACAGTGACCACAAAGCAAAGTGTTCACAATAATTACATGGGGGGATTTTTAAAAAACCATCAACAATGAACAAAAAATAAAATTCACTTACTCTGGCATGGTTTTAAAATTTCAATATTAGTTTCTGAATGTCCATCTCCTAATCCTGTTTGTAAGAATGCCAAAAATGTCCATTTGTTTTTTGCTGTAAATGAGATCCTTTGAAATTTCCTAAGTATAACTCCAGTAGCACAGACACTGAGAGAAGCAATTAATAAATGGGACCTCCTGAAACTGAGATGCTTCTGTAAAGCAAAGGACACAGTCAAGAAGACAAATGGCAGCTTACAAAATGGGAAAAGATCTTCACTAATTCCACATCAGACAGAGGTCTAATCTCCAAAATACACAAATAACTCAAGAAATTGGTCATCAAAAGAACAGACAAACCAATAAAAAAAATGGAGTACAAACATAAACAGTGAACTCTCAATAGATGAATCTAAAATGGCTGAAAGATACTCAAGTGTCAAACAGCGTGGTAGAAAAAACAGGAAAAAGTTAGAAATTTCAAAGTTTCATCCAAAGAGTTTCTAGATCAATAAGGAAACATTCTATTAATTGCACTGAGAAACCACAAACATGAGTGGTCATAACTTCTTTCTTGCAGGTTTCACTTCTACATAAAAATTATCATATTGCTGGGTGGTGGTGGTGCACGCCTTTAATCCCAGCACTCAAGAGGCAGAGGCAGGCGGATCTCTGTGAGTTCAAGGCCAGCCTGGTCTACAAGAGCTAGTTCTAGAACAGGCTCAAAAGTTATAGAGAAAACCTGTCTCGAAAACCTGTCTCGAAAACAAAAAACAAACAAACAAAACAAAAAGAAAACATCATATTATCTGCATGAAGCTTTGTCCCTAAAGTAACCAAAATATTCTTTTTTTTTTTTTTTTTTTGACAGGGTTTCTCTATAGCTTTTTGGTTCCTGTCCTGGAACTAGCTCTTGTAGACCAGGCTGGCCTCGAACTCAGAGAGATCTGTCTGCCTCTGCCTCCCGAGTGCTGGGATTAAAGGCGTGCTCCACCACCACCCGGCCCAAAATATTTTTGAGAAGACCTTAATATAGCTACTTCTTGCAAATAATACTATTGGTATCAATGCAAGTTTTTCCTAGTCATTTCAAATATTTGATAAAAGTAGATTAAGGATTGAAAATAATCCTGAATTAGAACTCTTTTAAAATAATTCTTTCCAAACAATTTAAAAGTATATTTTGCACATATATGTTCAAAAAACAAAGTTCTTATCACTTAAAAATTTAGTTTTGGAACTCAAATGATATGATACCTATGTATCATATATAAACTGACTCATGGAAGCTAACTATTAAACTCTGGTATTGTTTTACACCTATAACCTCTCATATTGATATAAATTTCACATCTATTCATTCCATTTTCCTTAAAAATAATAATTTAAGAAATACTACTTCTACAGTTATTCTTAATACATGTTAGTTGATAAATTCTCAATACAATGGTAATTTATTTTCATGACTCAGGTCATTGAGCCTATATCTTCAGTTAGTAAGTATATTGTATTTTCCAAAGGAAAATAGAAAATTAACATATAATCACTATAATTATATTGTAAAAAACAGTAATTACATATTAGCTCCTATCAATTTAATTTTATATCATTCCAAGCACAAGTTCATGATAAGTACTGACTTTTGCTTAGACTTGATAATTTATGATGCTTTTCAGTTACAGCAACCAAGCGTCCATCTTAAATCACTGTACACTTTTAGGAGGGAGAACACTATTCTGTTTAACTTACTCAGAAGATGGGCTTCTAATGGACATTTGCCATTTGCTATTCATTTCATAGCTTAGCTTATTCAAAGAAAACACATTTAAAACAAACTAAACAAAGGCAGCTAAAGATATCGATCCAATTATTATTCTCTAATTTACTCTTCTCTGTGATGTGTGTGACCACATATATGCCAAATCAGGTATGTGTGGATCAGAGGAACTCTGGAACTGGTTCTCTCCTTCCACCTGATAAAATTATCTCAATGTTCAGAATTTTTCTTCGTTTGCAAAGTCTTAATTAACATGGTATCAAGTCAAGAAGAAATGTTATTTTTTTTTCATGAGAGTTCAATGGCTCTTTAGCAAACCACAGGAAACATAATGCACAAGCTATACACTTGATCTGAACTGCTGACCTCCACTATTTCGTGCCACGTATGAAAAAGAACAATGGCAGGGAAATGAGAAATTGCTAAAAAGAGGTGTGCAGGTTAATAAAGAGGTTGAATATAAATTATTTTAAAAGAAGTACTGACTAAAACATCAAAGTACTATTGGAGGAATCTTGGGCAGTGTTTTTTTTACATAACTTGAATAAAATGAGAATAAAATATTGCCATAACATGCCACAATGGGTTGGTGCAGATGCTTTCTCAAAATGAAAGGTGCAGAAAGTTGAAACTGAACATTCATCTTTTCCATGTGGTGTCCTTCAACTTTGCAAAACACTGGTTAATAAACATACCTTTTCACAAGAGGAACCTGTAAGGATTCTGTGCAGTTTTACAATCCATTATTTAATGATCATGTGAGGACTTAAAATTTCTTTTTTTAAAATATTTATT
>NC_022018.1:24238131-24239389 GCF_000317375.1 Microtus ochrogaster
ATGGTGCACACCTGTAATCTCAACACTCAGGAGGCAAAGGCAGGAAGATCTCTGTGAGTTTGAGGCCAGAAATGGTCTCAGAGTGAGTTGCAGGAAAGCTAGGGCTGTTACACAGAGAAACCCTGTCTTGAAAAACAAAAATACAACTCCCCACAAAACAAGCAATATTCATTTATTTCATCACCTAGTAGACACTCAATGGAGGTCCTTAACACAGCAAACATTTTAGTAGTAAAAAAAAAATACAGCATATCTTGAGAGAATACAACAGTGTTGTCTGACCAAACCCAAACTCCAAAGCATACACAAAGCCCTGCTTGGAGTCATCTAAAAATCTTAATGGATGGTATTTCTGAGGGAATGCATGATCATTTCCTCCACATCACTCTTGTATTCAGAGCTCTCTAAAGCAGTTTTGTCACACTTTGCTCAGAAGAGGAAGAGCTACAGGATTAAAATTCAGTGACTTAGCCGGGCGGTGGTGGCGCACGCCTTTAATCCCAGCACTCGGGAGGCAGAGGCAGGCGGATCTCTGTGAGTTCGAGACCAGCCTGGTCTACAGAGCTAGTTCCAGGACAGGCTCCAAAGCCACAGAGAAACCCTGTCTCAAAAACCCAAAAAAAAAAAAAAAATTCAGTGACTTGAAACTTAGAGGAAGTGCAAGAACAAATGTTCTGGCTTATACAATCTAATTCTTTAAAAAGACTGTTATGACCGCTTTACTGTTGCACATGCCTGTGGTATGGGGTTGGAACAAGAGAGAGGACAACAATGGTACTCATTTCTCTTTAAAAGAGTAATAATAACTATAGCAAAGTAATATATGTACTTATGCTAATCATTTTATAGTCTGTGAAATGAATGAAAGCGTGTGTGTGTGTGTATAATTGCAATCCAAGACAGAAAGAATTTATTTGTGATAAAAGGCAGCTGTGAAAAGACCACACACACGATTGCACAAATAATGAGTTATCCTGTTTTTGTCTAACATTGGCTGAAAAAAAGGAGGGGCTTCTTTTTAGAAACATTTTATTTGTGTATGTGTGTATCTGCAAAGTGTGGGTGTATCTGCAAAGGCCAGAAGAGAGCAGCAGATCCCCTTGAACAGTAGTTATAGGTGGCTGTGAGACACCTGATGTCCTGGGAAACAAACCGAGGACCTGGGAAGAGGCAGATTATGCTCAACCTTTAAGTCACTTCTCTTCTAGCCACAAATAAAGAACCTTCATCTGGCGATGGACCCACACTGGAACACTGG
>NC_022018.1:24239868-24245907 GCF_000317375.1 Microtus ochrogaster
AAAAAAAACAATAAAAAAATAAAACTCTTTAAAAAAAGGAGCTTTATTAAGGATTTAATTCTTTTTTCTTTTGTTTTGAGACAGAGTTTCTCTGTAGCTCTGGAGCCTGTCCTAGAACTAGTTCTTGCAGACCAGGCTGGCCTCGAACTCACAGTGATCTGCCTGTCTCTGCCTCCCAAGTGCTGGGATTAAAGGCGTGTGCCACCATCGCCTGGCTGGATTTTAAAATTTTAAGTATATCTGTCTCTAGGGATTATGTGAGGAAGCCTCTGTTTTACTAGACTTCCAGTGAAGAAAAACTAGGTCAATGAATACTGAGTCGTGCAAAGGCTACAGGTATGCAAGCAGGAGACAGAACCAGCTGGTTAAGTCCCCTGGCCCTTGGAGACCTGACTTTCTACAAAGCAACATTGAGGATACTCGCTGGGCTGAAGCAGTAATGATATAAATATGTCAGATGAAACTATAAACACCATTTCCTGCGCTGGCTAATCTTGACTGGCAACTTGAGTAGATGAGAGATACTCAGATTAGTAAAGCGTGCCTCTAAATATGTCAGTGGAAGCATTCCAGAAAACAGTGTTATCAGGATAGCTCTGACCTAGTCCACTGCAGGATTCAAAATTTCAACAGACTATTTAGAAAGGGGTGGAGCTGGGAAAGGAGAATCTTAGTTGGCAGAAGTGGATGCTGGTAGCGTATCTCTGAAGTGTATGCTGTGGCCATGGCCCCTTCTTATTACTTTCCCACAATATGTGGCATCGATGAGTTTAAGTGGCTTTGTGCAACATGTTTAGTCTCACTTAAGGCTCGGGTTGACCATGAATTTAAACTTTTGAAGCCACGATCAAAATAATCTTTCCTTTTAAAAAGCTAATCTCAGATATATTTATCACAGCAATGGGAATATAATACATTTCACTTATGATTTTAATTGTTTACTATTTTGTTAGGGCCTTAACATATTCCACTACTTGGGATGTGAATCTAAACAAGGCTTCTTCTTCACAATTATTAATATCACTATTAATCACAGTATAACTGCACAGACTTCCAAACTAAGAAATGTGAACTATTTTGTATTTTTATTGCTCTCTGTCTCAAAGCATAACTTATTGGACACAGGATCTATCTTTCAGGGTGGTTAGAATCAACCTTGGAAGGGGGTGGGCTCAATGGTTCTAGGTTTCAAGATTTCAATGCATAAAAATCCTAAGAAGTTTAGGTTTTTGATATCGATCAATTAAAGCCCCCAACTCTTGTTATTTTATTTGGTCCTATTTTAATGGTTCCTTTGCACAAAGTGACCTCTTTAGAATGAATTAGTTCTTCCCTATGCACAATTTCCTGTTTTCTTACTTTATGACTGGAAGACTGCTAAGATTCTAGGACACACAGGAAGTTCTACTGTTTTCTTCAAGCTCTTTGCAGTTTTCTCTTTTGAACATAAGACCAGTACTAATGATATTTTCATGTTCACAGTGAACCCACATTTTACTTCTTTCTTATTGTTGTATTTTTCTGTTCAAATAATTTTCTGTACTGCTTCTTAGATCATTCATAATATTATCTATTCTATTTTGAAGATGGGTGACTCTGTTGGTGGCTGAACAATGTAGATACCACTGTGTAAACAATCGATATTTTGTATGCATGATAGCAAAGGTGGGTTGGTGGCTCTATTTTTTGTTTGTTTGTTTCCTATGATATCCTTTGGACATGCAACTAGACAACACAGTGCCATTTTCTATCCAAGGCAGGCATTTATCTGTCCTTTTCATTGAAATCTTTTACCAATACAGTGACGTTGCTGGTGTCAGACTACATTATGGATATTAGGTCTTGAATGAGCTGTAACTGAAATTGAAAATAACACCTAGACTATTTTATTAGCCCTGTCATAGTTTAGCACACTCAGCCTTGAGAATTCAGGATCATACTGACTTCTAGGGCTCTACTTTTCTCTGTGGAAGTATAAAAGAAGTGTATTTTCACTCCTTAACTGTACTGTTAAGGCCATATTAATCTTATCATAGAAGAATATCCATATTTTTACTTGATAATACTCTCTTGTAGGGCTGTTCCATCTTTGAAAAATAGTCTACTTGAAAAAATGTACAAATGGATTAATAAGGTAAAAATGCTCAGAAGCTCATTTCAAATACATCTTTAGCAAGAAATTCACCAGTGCCTCCCGACCCTCTCTGCTTTCTCTTGACTGTGCATTCAAGGACAACTTTAATTATCACAGAAATTCCTAAACACAAAGCCAAAAGATGACTGAATAATACAACTAATACAAGAACTGGACTGGACAGATATATGTTGCAGTGGCTTAAATGCAAATGGCCCTTATAGGCTCCTGTATGTTTGAGTACTAGCTCCCTGATTGGTCAAAATGTTTGGGAGGGATTGGGAGGTGTCATTGTTGGAGGAGGTATGGGGCTTTGAAGTTCAAAAAGCCCAGACCATTTCCAGTTAGCTCTTTGCTTTGTACTTGCGGATCATGTGAACTCTTAGTTATTGCTCCAGTATTAAACACCCACCTGCTGCCATGCCAAGCCATTCCAGGATGGACATTAACCCTCTGAAACTATAAGCCCCAAACTAATGCTTTCTTTTATATTCTGCCTCTGTCATAGTGTCTTATCACAGCAAATATAAAAGTATCTAAAACAGGATACAACTCTAACTTGTTTTATAGAGTTCTAAATCATCAGAATTTTTCACTTTTTATACTACTGTAAGTTAGTCCTGAATACAGGAAATAGAATTTAATCAGAGCTTGGAAATGCTAAGAAAGATAAGGAATTTGTGGTCATCCTTAGCTACATAGTGAGTTTAAGTCTAGCCACAGCTACACGAAACTGTGTTACCATTTGCGAAGGCTGGCCTTTATGCCTAAGCAGCTTCTCCATATCTAGATCCCAGGCCAATTTCACAAAAGAACTCTTCCCATGAAAAACAAAGCAACACAAAATAAAACCAAAAGCAAACCAAAGTCAATTTATAACTGAACTCAAAAAAACTACAAAGTATATTTTATGTGAAATAGTTTACCCTTTTCCTTAGGCTTGTGACTTAGCTTGCTTTCTATTGCTTCAATAAAACACCATGACCAAAAGCATTTTGAAGGAAAAACTATATTTGGCTTAAAGGTTAAAGTTCATAACTAGAGGACAGGAACATAGGAGCTCAAAGCAGAAATCTAGAGGCAGCAACTGACACAGAAGCAATGGGAAAAGGCATCTTTCAGGCTTTTTCCCATAACACACAATGCCTGCTTTCTTATACAATACATGACAATTTGCCCAGCGAGGGTACTGCACACAGTGGACTGGGCCCTCCCAGGTAATAATTAATCAAGAAAACAACCTACATACATGCTGAGAGGAAATTTTATAGAGGCATTTTCCCAACTGAGGTTTTCTCCTTCCAGATTAATTTGTGTAAAGTTGACATAAAACAACAAACACAAACATATATACATATGCGCGCACACACACACACACACACACACACACCAATAACCAGGATACAATTACTACAAATTGCAATTATGCTTACTACTACAATAGTGAAAAATAAACAAAATAGCTTTGTTCACAATAATATACAGACAATGCTAAAGGAGGTAGACTACAATTGATGAATGGTCCAAGATTCTTATCTACAAAATCTTACTGCTACTGCTGTTTTTTAAAATATACTCAGATATTACAAGTAAGTTCTAAAAACTGTAAAGCTTTTGCAGCATGCTTATTATGACTAGGGTATCTAAAAGCTAATATGAAGGAATTTTTTTGTTTTCTTTAATTTTTTTAAAGAGTGATAATCAAGGAGATTGACATTGTACCTAGTCCTACAAAAGCACCATGGCATCTTGTCTGTAGTGACACAATTCTCAATGTCTAGAGCAAGTTCCCATATTCCACTGTGCTTTTGGAGTACAGCATCTTTTCACAATTTGAAAGTACTCTAGAGAACTGCCTGCCTGTGAGGCATGTATTAAGCTACTGTGGTCTTTCAAACTATCTCTTTGATTTAGGATCTAGGCATATCCTCAGTAATACCCCCAAACTTGATAAGTTTTTTTTCCCATTAAGCCAAATAATCAAAACTTAAAGATGTATTTTGGTGTAACTGTATTTTAGTGTAATTGCAGGGCTTGAAGCAAGTCAGTCTACATTACTTCTTGGTTACAAATTACTGTGTATGTGTTTGTGTGTGAGTGAATGAAGGAATGTGTGTATATTAAATGTTGGATATTTAGATGAATATATCTTTATAACAATAAGCAAATAATCTAAAAATCACTTCTGGGAATTTCTCATGTTCTACCATCAGATGGATCAGACTTCTTTACATCTAGTTGTATATAAACTAGCAATAAAAATGTCTAAGAGATAGCTGTATATAAGATGATAGTGGGAAGGTGAAGCAGAAAAAGTTATTACATTTACAGATATATTAGTTTCAGTATTTTACTTTCCTCCAAACAAGTATGAGTTAATAAAAGTATTTTATAAGAAATTGAGATTTATACAAAATAATACATTGTACTCTTAAACATGTAATCTGGTTAGAAATAGAAAGCTTTTATACTTTTCAGAACTTGGCCACTGACATGCACTGCATTGCATAAACAATTATAATATTTAATATCTCAATACTTTTAATGATAAAACTTATAATAGAGTGCTATAGGGCATCAGAGTAAAAAAAAATCAAAACCTCTACTAGGGAGCCAAGAGGAGAGGTAAACATGGAAGATAGCAATGTCTACCTCCGTGGTGATCACATGAGAAAATTTTGTACTTCCAAAATAGGATTAGAAAAATTTTGAACTGTAATAAAGCAGTGATGTGGGACTCTTCTCTGTTTGCTATGAATATGTTTTATTGGTTAATAAAAAAGCTGCTTCAGTCTACAGCAGGGCAGAATATAGACAGGCTGGAAGAGATAAAGAGAGTAGGCAGAGTCAAGGAGATGCCATGTAGCTGCTGAAGGAGACAGACACCATGTAGCTGCCCAAGAAGCAAGAGGTAACAAACCACGAACCTCATGGTAAAATATAAAATAATAGAAATGGGATAATTTAAAATGTAAGAGGAATACGCCTAAGCTATCAGCCAAGCAATGTTGTAATTAATATAGTTTCTGTGTGATTATTTGGGTCTGGGGGGCCAAGAAACGAACAAGCAGCCTCCATCTAGTCTCAGGCAGTCTCAAGGTAAATGCACAAATGAGTGAATGCCTAAAAATACGAATGATCACCAATGACTGATGAGGAAACACATGTTCTGGGATATCTAATAAAATGTTACAAAGACAAATGCTCATTGTTACAAGTAGTAGGAAATATAAAATGTGAACTATTACTAATGAGTCCATTAAAAAATTTACCAGACTCCAAACATTCACTCAGTGTCCAGACATAACTATTTTATTCTCTTTTCATTCTAATTAATTTTCTGTACCAACACAATTGCTTTGAACAGAGATCTGTGAATACTAAATAGCTACAATTAGATTTAACCAAGAGAATGATGTTTTAAAATACACATCAATAATGATAGTCTTTCAGTAAAAATTTTGCAAAGATAATCTTATTACATTGAATGAACTAAGTATATACTCATGTATGAACAATTTTGTATGTATGCTACCACCTTAGAAAATTCTGAAGCTGTGTCTAAATCCTAACTTAGTATAATTTCCTTAATGTTATAATCTTTGGGAGAGATGAATACATACCTAGGCAGGCATTTGGGTCTTGATATTGAGAGCCACGGATGTATAACAGGAAAAAAAAAAGAAATGGCACAGAGGTACAGAGGTTTTGAAAAGAGGATTTCTTCATTATTAAAGAAAGTGCTGGCTCTTTCCTCTTGCGGCCATCGCTGGATCGCAGCCGCCAAAATGAAGTTCAATCCGTTTGTGACTTCTGACCGGAGCAAGAACCGCAAACGGCATTTCAATGCACCTTCTCACATTCGGAGGAAGATCATGTCTTCCCCCCTTTCCAAAGAGCTGAGA
>NC_022018.1:24246517-24249794 GCF_000317375.1 Microtus ochrogaster
TGTGTGTGTGTGTGTGTGTGTGTGTGTGTGTGTGTGTGTGAGAGAGAGAGAGAGAGAGAGAGAGAGAGAGAGAGAGAGAGAGAGGAATGAGGTGTGTGGGTCACACCAGCAGAAGAGCTGAGGTTTTACAAAACAATATTTAGAAAAGAGCAGAGGATTACTCTGTTTGAAAAATGACAGATACATAAATTAAGTTGCCGAAGAAGACATAAAAAACAAACCACATAAATGAGTTTTAGGAGACAAGTAGAGACTTTAATAGGGGCAGTAGGGATTTGAGGCTGTAGTGACAAAGCAAAGAGTTGGGATATCGGAACTAAGAGGTGACAGGCAATGTGACAAAATGAGATTAATACTATTTAGAAGCATCAATTCTAGACCACTTGCCATTTTAAAGGAACTTAAAATGAAAAAAGAGATTTATTAGGTAACTGATCATCAATTTATTAAAAGGAGATGCATGGAAGTTGATACTCTCAATTGAGGAGTGTTTTCAGAACTTAGCTGTGAAAGTTGTGCTAGCTTCCAGTTGGCTGCCTATGTGAAAGTGATATTTTTGTTTTTTATTTTTACCGAAATATTTGTTTAAAACTGCTTTTCTTATCAATGATTCATACTCAGGGTCTTTTCCCCCATGGTCACATCACAAATAACAAAGGTCACCGAATAAACATGATTCCTGGCTCATAGCAGTTTAGCTTTATGTTCAAGGAAATTATTTTTACAGCCAACAACAGAAACGAGCATTCTTCTCTCTCTAGACTCTGGGTGTAGAACAGTTTAGGAGTTTGGATTGTCCATTACCTGCTGTTTAGTGAGCTGCTCTCAGCTGGGGCTCAGAGGTCTTCACACTACATTTGACTAAGTTTTTGGTCATTTCTACCACTGATCAGGTCAGCTTGAAAGGAAAGCCTTTGAACCTGAAACCACCATACTTAATGGTCCAGCTAAGTGGTTCCCATTAGAAAAGAAGTCGTGTAAATTGAAGTAACTAGTAAAACAATCACACAAGGTAAAGCAGGAAATATGCCTTATACCTATTTAAATATTCCTATTATTTCAAGAAAGATAATTTCAGTTTCTTTTTCTCTTCCATTCTTGTTTGTAAGAAGAAATTTCATATTTTTTAAATAAAAAGATTAAGTGCGAATTAGAGAATAATGGTATTCTTAAAAAACACAAAATAATTAGAAGGGATCAATATGTATCAAAATGGTTTTCAATCATTTGACCATCTTTTTCAGTTTCATCCATGAGGTATCATGAATGTATGACTGCATAAATCTTAGTACATGACATACTGCAGCCATTCAACACACACGCGCACACACACAAACACACACACATTCATATATATGGGGTAGATAAATTAATGAATGACTGGCAAGGTTTCATAAAACATTCTGTTGCCCAATACAAATGATCACTAATTTCTTGAAAATTTCAAACACTGTCATTCGGTATTGTTTTAAAATATTAAATCAGTTTCTGTTTCAGATATGAAAAACATGAAATTAATTGCATGCATATTTGTACTGCTTCTTACTTTCAAATGAGTTACTTTTATTTCACCTCCAATTTCAGTTTCATCTTTACTAGGACTAAAAAGTGAGGTCTCACTTCACAGGAAAGTCATCAAGAATAATAACCATGATTATATTAAGAGTGTATTTTTGGATGCACATGCCTAATCAAGAGGTGAGGGAAGAAGGAAGAAGAGTGGGAGACAGCAGCCATAGTTGAAAGACACAGGTGTCCAACTTCTGTACATGTTAGCTCTGTAAGATTCCCTTTATCAAAAGTGCTTCACCAGGTTATCAACTGGCAATAGAGGTGTCACTAGAGCAGGTTAAGCAATGTGAAAGACAATAGTAATAGGTTTTCTGTGTAGACCAAGTACTTCCAATTCTCAAAGGACCATCTCCAAATTCAGAGGCTGTTCAGCCCAGCCACATTATGGATTTTGCAGAGTAGTCTACCAAATGTTGATCTTTAGCCGCCTATTTCAATGCTGTACCAGAAATAGGATCTCATTTATGCTTAGGAGTCCATGCCTATAATAGCAACACTCAAGAGGCAGAAGCAGGATGAAGTTGGGAAGCCAGCTTGCTCTACAAATGAGCTTCAGACCAGTTTAGACTCTACAATGAGACCCTGTCTCAAAATCAACACCAAATAAAATCTAAAGAAAAGAAGAAATAAAAAGTCTGACTCTCCACACAATACTGCCAATATTGGTATCAGAATCATATTGTGGATCTTGGGCCCATTACTCTTATATCCTTTTGTTTTGTTTTTGTCTTTTTTTCTTGATATAGAATGAGTTTTACAATAACCAAAGGAAAAGAAGGGAAAAGGTTTAAAAACATAACTATAAAGAGATAACTAGAAAGGTTTAAAGCCAGAAATTGTGATTCACACAGATTGGGGTTTCTCCAAAGCTCTATATTTCATGTACCTGAAGGTCCTCTTTCAGAATATCTTTGTAAACAAGGGTACTTCAGAGGCCACTAATTTTTTCATTGTAGAAAATACTTTTCCTTTTCCTTTTACATCTCTGACTTCTCCTCTAAAGATAAGGTAGTGAATAGGAGATAGAGAGGCATTGAAAATCCATTCATCCCTCCATCCCTCCCTACATCCTTCTTTGTTTCTTCCTTTCTCCTGACAGCCGTACTTTGAATGTCTTCTCTAAAATCTCTGCTGAAATAGAATTCTCAACACAAGGAAGTAGAGGTGGGCCTTATGATGTGAGATTAGGGAGGTGCTCTGTGACTGGACTAATGCCATTATAGAAGAAGAGGGCTGGGGATCTCAGTGTGGGCTGCTGATAATGAGGACCAGTTTTTCTTCTCTGTCTCATATGTGCAGGATTACCCTTCTACAGCATTACAGCACAGCATGAAGGATCTTACTACATATCACCATCACACTCTTGGACCTCCCAGCTTTAAGAACAAAAAAAGAAACTCTTTTATTTAAAAGCCTCTCAGTCTTGGTTAAGATTCTGCATCAGAAAACAGACTAGTACAGAAACTGATACTCAAAATTGTAAAATTGGGTCCAAGATGTGACATTTTTATTAGCTAGGATAGATGTTCTCTTTGATCCTGTGGGAAGTTTCCCGTAAGTCCTCCTAATTGGTACCTGAACCAACACCTACTTCACTGGTAGCAATTTAAAGTGCTAAAATAGCCGGGTGGTGGTGGCACACGCCTTTAATCCCAGCACTTGGGAGGCAGAGGCAGGCAGATCTTTGTGAGTTCGAGACCAGCCT
>NC_022018.1:24251108-24252130 GCF_000317375.1 Microtus ochrogaster
TGCAGGGAAGTGGATGGAGCTAGAAAACAATTATTTTGAGTGAGGTAACTTAGATACAGAAAGACAATTATCAAATGTACTCACTCATAGGTTGTTTTTAAACATAAAGCAAAGAAAACAAGCCTAGAATTACTTTTTAAGAGATTATTTCTTCTAGTTTTAAAGGAGCAACTGCAGAAAGAGAATAAAGGAAAGCAATACCATAGCTGGGTTGGAAAGCATATTAAAATACTACTTATCAATGAACTATTCCTTGAAGACCTTAGAATGTACACCAAAATATAGTTTTAGGTTGTTACTAATGGGTATAGCTAGCTGGTTGGAAGGCAGCAAAAACAACCAACTGATTTTATCATGAGATTTTTTAACTGAAAAATTTCTGAACATCATGAAAGCATCTGAAATTTGGTTCTATATCATAAAAACATGTAACAGCTTGCTAAATTCACTAGTAAGTACAATTAATATAATTCTAATGGCTGCCTTCCTCATTGCTAAAAGTGAAGAGGGGAAAATAAGGAGGTAAAAAAGTAGTGGCTGGAAAACAGCCCGGTGGTTCTGTGCAGTACTGGAAGCGACATGTCATATTCAGAGATGATTCAGGACATAGCAAAGGCCTTGCAGCATTGATACATTTTCAAAACAGCCTCTCCAGCCAGGCAGTGGTGGCACATGACTTTAATCACAGCACTCGGGAGGCAGAGGCAGGTGGATCTCTGTGAGTTCAAGGCCAGCCTGGTTTACAAGAACTAGTTCCAGGACAGGCACCAAAAAAGCTACAGAGAAACCTTGTCTCGAAAAACAAAGAACAAAACAAACAAACAAACAAACCAAAAACCCAACTTCTCCAAATGTAGAATTGTGGTATGAACATAAAAAAAGGAGGGGAGAAAAACAAAGTGTTCAATTCTTGTAAACATACGCACGCGGACACACACACACACACACACACACACACACACACACACACACACACACACACACACATGATTCTGTTTCCATGGTCACACACACACACACAC
>NC_022018.1:24256020-24287545 GCF_000317375.1 Microtus ochrogaster
CACACACACACACACACACACACACACACACAAATATATGTAAATATAACCTGACGGGTTAATTTAATATTCCTTATATGTATCTGTGTTTAGGGCTGACCACATGGTATTAATTAAGCAGGTAGGGGGCTCCCACCTGGAGAAGACTAATCCTCCATTTCCCAGCAGTCCATAATTGCCTGTAACTCTTAATCTAGGGGTAGAGTTGTGTGACAATGCCCTTATCCACACTGGCATCTTAACTGGTGTCGTCACTGTTCATGTCTAGTTTAGGCAGTCAGATTGCTCAGATAGCATTGGTACAACTTTCCTATAATATATAGAAGACACTATCTCAGCAGATTTTCTGGTTCTTTGTTTCTTACAAACCTCTGCCTACTTCCACGATGTTTTCTTAGTCTTAGATTAGTAGAGGTTGTATTGTAAATGCATCAATCATCTAGCTGGACTTAAAGCACACTCAGTATGTGGGAATTCATGCCTGTTAGTATAAACCTAACCTCTTAGCTGGGATAATAAGGTGATGGATCTTTTCTAAGAATCTACTGCTGGCTACAACCCTGAACCAGTATAATTCCTAACTGTACTTTAAATGCTTATCCTTCTACCCAGAGTTAATTAAGTGTAGTTCTCATTCCTCTTCAGAAAAGTTTCTTTCAGTAGTTTATGGAGATCATTACAGAAACCCACAACTGTCTTCATATACCAATTGTCAAAGCATAAATGTCAGATATATTAAAGGAAAGCACCACAAGGTGTGAAAAATCAACCTTTTTTACACTCTCTGGTAGTGGAAAGAGACATGCACAAAACTAATTCATATGAAAACTAATTTTAATACCACTGGAAAAACTAGAGTAGCAACAAAATGGATTAGTAGTAGTGATGAGTAATTTGAATCTCTATATTTTCTAGCATATTTCAATATTTTGTTTCTTAGATCTATTGTTTTCCCTTTGAGGCTCTGTCATATCTCAGTTATGAATTTTTAGTAGTTTTGAGTAATGGTATCAACTAATGTTCCATATTATTTGTTCTTCTAAAAATATTGCTGCTTGCCACTGGAGCCAATCAACAGTGATGAATAGCTAAAGAGACAAGCAGGTCTCTAAATTTACTTCATGTATCTGACAGCCCTTCAGCAGATATAGATAATGGATCCCTATGACTCATAAATACAACTTCCCTACAAGGTCTTTCTTTTCTACCTAAAAAAAGAGGGAAATTTTAATAACCAACTGCATCCTGCATTCCTCTTTCAAGAACTCAACAAATATTAGTGAAATGTATATAACATTAGGAACTATGTAGTTCTTGGGATGAATATAAAAAGCTGGATTGGGACACCAAATGTTTTAATTTATCAGAGAGCCACTAGTATGAATCTTACCACTAGGTTCCAGCAAATGTTACCAATCAAAATGAAGCTGAGAAGAACAGAAATTTGTACCAGTCTTTATATCTCACTCTTTTAGCTTACTGGTCTTTAGATAGACTTGATCAATCTGCAAAATGCACTATCTGTTACAAGTAAATTTCCAAATAATTTAATGGGGATAATTTTATTTCTTATGTTTATAAAATATATATTCATTAATATAAATAAAAACATCTGTTAAGCTCTAAATATATGCCAAGAGCTAGCGCTACACTTCTGCAATTTAGTGCTAATACAAGATGGGTGGAGTTACATACAAAAAGTCAGTTACCTGTTGAGTTGATGAACTTTCAGGAAAAAAATACACAGATTTTGACATACTTATTTTATGTGTCCGCCGATGAAAACTCAAAATTACATGGTAAGACTGCTGTATTTTCTGATGCAGTAAAATCATTTCTAGTCTTCCCAGAGTGGAAACATCTTTATGAGGGTAAAGATCTTTGCTATGTTTCAAT
Organism: Microtus ochrogaster; assembly: GCF_000317375.1. NCBI lineage: Eukaryota > Metazoa > Chordata > Mammalia > Rodentia > Cricetidae > Microtus > Microtus ochrogaster. The sequence goes on from NC_022018.1 coordinate 24,257,917, forward strand.
TTACCACTTTTTAAAAGGCTTTTGCTAACATACAAATAGATAATCAGAGAATCTTTTCCTTTAAAAAGTCTATCATCATCCTCACTCACTCAACTGCACACAAAAAGTTGTCTGACTGCAACAAAATTTCAACTACATGTCTAAATTCTGATTTATAACTAATAAGAACATAGCTAACTATAAATTATGTTTTAGGAGCTATTACATGTCTTAATACAAATATAAATTTTGTGCTATCAAAAGACTTGATACAAAATCTAAAGCATTAAATTGTTTTCAGTAAGGTATCTATTTACTGATAAATATGTCAGCTTTATTCATTAACAATCTTTGCATATGCTTTATCCTGCCATCTTAAAATTAGCTATTAACATTATATTTATAAATATTAATAATTTCAGTGTCAAAGAGTTTTGAAAGTATTTTGGGTCACTATTAACTATCATATTATGGACTTTTATTCTCTATATGTGCTTGGTGTCAGGTCATTTGTTAGGCTCTAAGATTAGAAAGAAAAACAAAAAACAAACAATCCTTACATGAGATATTACACCTAACTGTTAAAAATTGAGCAAAGGGAGAAATAAGAAAGAATGTAATAAAGCATGAACCATTCCCAGAGTTGAATTTATGAGCTGCTTCTGCTCAATTCCCATCTGAGTGGAATGAGTTGTAATGCTCTCCACCATGTTTTCAACCTGAAGAAACAGACAAAAGGCATCATACATGAAGCTAAAGGCCAGCACATTTCCTGACAGCAGAGCCTCCCTCAAGTCTGTTAAAATTACAGAAGAAGAAAAGAAGTGATGGTCCTGGAAGATGATACCTGTCAAGACAAGACCCTTTATTTCCTTTCTTATTTTTAGGGGAAGCTTCATAGGGAGGACAAGCTGGTAACTGAGTCAGAACTTCAATTCAGGCAAATTCACATATGCAGACCTGCTGGAAACACAGGTTAAGACAGACTGTCTTCTTTAATAAGGCATTCTCAAGAACCTAGCTCCACTGGAACATTAGACCCTTTTCAACTGCAGTTTAAATAATATTTGCTTCCACTGAAAGGTATTTATAAAATCCACTTTAGTGCTCTATTTTAACTTAGAGGTGTAAATTCGGGAGACCTCTTTCGCCATTCTATCACCTGATCTCCAAGACAACTTTAATTAGCAAGAAGAGTTCATCAAATGTTATCAACCCCTTTCTTCTATTCTATAATACATTCCTATATTCCCCTAACAGCTAATTAGTGATAGCAGGCAGGAAAATGAATTCTATAATATTCAGGGTCCCTTATTCCCCACACACCATCCAGTGGTGATGATAATTCTATTAATAGCAATGATGCAGCTGATTATGTATTCTCAATGAATTTAAAGCACCTAAAAAGACCACTGTAATAGTGAGTAAAACAATCTTGACTTTTCCTTTTAGAAACATTTCCCTACCATCATAAACTATTTGCAACACACTGAAAAGACTCACATTGGCTCAAGGGGTAGAATTTAAGTTTATGGGCTGCATATCTTAAAGTAAGATATTGATTTACTGAAGAATTAAAGATATTTATTTCTCTTAAAAAGTTATAACATTTAAGCAGAATAGGGATTACTATACAACCATGAGGGGATTAAGGTGGGAGAGTAGCTGAGAGAGAAAGAGTAAAAATTGGGGTGAAGATGATTTAAGTACATTTTATGTATGTACAAAAAAATCAAAATAAAACCCATAATTTTATATAAGATACACTAGTAAAAACTAGAGATGAAGAAAAACCCATTTCCCTGTTCATAGGCTCTCTAAATACCAACAGTAGAATGCACTATCTTTGATGTTAGACACCAACTTTTGAAATGTATGGAAAAGAAAACCATCCACTCATGACTCTGTTTCAAAGTTATCTTTCACCAAAAATGCACATTTGACACAGCTCTGTTTATAAAGCATTTTTATGTCACCAATTTCTTTTGTCCCACATTACTATCATTGATTTTTTTCCAAATTATATATTGCTGCTATAGTTTATTGCCATTTGAATTTTCTTTCCTTCAGCAAATATTAAGGCAATTATCTGGCTATTCATCATCTACCCTACATTTTGCTGCTAAAAATATGTATGAACTTAAAAAAGCTATAAATAGTTCATTTTGAAGCATTTGCTTTTATTAGCAATTAAAAACTGATAAACTGATAGTAGTTCAGCCAACTGTTCTAGTCTCTCTAGTACGAACAGTGACTATGTATATCCACATGCACACATTTGTGAATATTAGTCAGGTATATAGACACATATGTATACTATATGCATATGCTTTGCTATGAATGTAAATTTGTTAATGTCTTTAATTTATTCAGTTACTCATTCAGTTTCTTTTCTTCACTTATTTCTCAGACCAAATAACTCATAATCTCAAATTATCTATCCCTATGATCTTCTAAAGATGCTTTCTACATTCTGAAATCCACCTTGAAACAAAAGAGGTCACTATTCCCATGGATAAGATGAAGAACAGTATGGAAAATCCTATCATTATTAAGATTTCCTTGAGTACAACAGTCACATCAGTGATATAAGGTGTTTAAAATTCTGAGTTAAGATACTATGTACATTTAAAGGTATAAATGTAGAAGACATACTCTTATAAGCCAAAACTGAAGACAAAGAAATAGGTAGGAAAGTATATTAAACGCTACTTTGGAGCATTCTTGAAGACTTAGCATGTTTTCCTTCTAAAAGCTAGGCTGAGGTACATGAATAGCATAGACTTGTCTTTTATCAAAGAATAAAGTCCTCCTCTACCAAGCACTACTGTGTGTGTATTTATGAAGTAGAAGCAAGAAACTGACAATGGGTATCTTTCTTAATTCCTCTCTACCTTGTCTTGAGACAAGGTATTTCGTTGAACCAGTAGCACCCCCAAAGGGCTAAGTGGATAGCCAGTAAGTCTCATAGATCCTCCTGTCTTCTCTTTTCCAGTGCTAGGATTACAGGTGTGTGGCATCATGTTTAGCATTATTTGTGTGTTGGGGAACCAAGTTCGTGTCCTCATGCTCATTCAACAAGCACTTTACACACTGAGTCCGTTTCCCTACCAAAAACACGACTATTTTCAAGCAAAAACTGTTTTAGAAGACTCTTTTAGGGATATATCATCATCACTCAAGGACTGCTTAGTTCTTAAATTGCTTATGAAAACACATCAAATGTTAGTGATGACATGAACAGGGTGACCCACTCACGTAATTTCAATCATTATTTTCCTATAACCTCTGTACCATTGTTTAGTGAGAGAGAATGCAACAAGCCTGGCAAAAACAAATGTATTCTAAAGAGATACATATTTGGTCTAAACCTATCAGACTATTGAAACAGCAGGACCCCTCCCCACCAATGGGAATTTCCCCAGGAATCCCATGCTAGGAGAGGGAAAGGACTCCATTCAGAGAGGAACTATCTCTAGAAAGATTTTACACAGCTCTAACAATCAATCAGAGGACCTCAAAAGAAGAGAGTGGAGCTCAGACAATGAGTTGACCCATAGGTGGGACCACACCTCAACTAGGACTACATAAAAGAACAAATCCTAGGACTGCTTAACAGAACAAATCCCTGACCCTCTATTTAAACCCCGAATCTACCTTCAGAACCCCAAGGCAGATCTGGGAGTCAATGGATGGCTTCCTCTTCCAATGTGGCCACACCAAATCAATTTCCTTTTTCTGCTATTACTTTACATTATTTTAAGTTGATTTACTGTGGGGCAGGTGGCCAGACCTGAGTTGGTGCTCAGGTTGTGACCTCCAAGTTAGATTACAAGAATAATTTTATATCAGATAAGAAATTATATGATCACAAAGAAAAGATGTACTTTTTTTAAAAAAGGTGAAAGTAAAAATTAAAAACTCAGTCTGAAGTTTGGCTTTGCTAGAGAGAAAAAAGTTTCAGTTCAAGAGAAAGATTTTCATGAAATCTGCACCAAAGAAAAATCAAGCTTACTCATAATCAAATCAATCTAAATACTATATTCTATAAAGCTACTCTACTTTTAGATAACACTGACTTATTTAGTGAATAGGGGTATTATCAGCTTATTTAGTCAACTTGTCCATTTTTAATGCCCTGTAGAAATGTGAAAATTAACCCATCAGAGGCCCAGAACGTCTGTCTAAATGAAAATTCTATTAGCAGGATGTGGTGGCACGCACCTGCACTCTCAGTCCTGGGAAAGCAGAGGAGGAGGATCGGGAGTTCAAGGTCAGCCTGTTCAAAACAAACAAACACAAACACTATTTCTTAAATAAATGCTATGTATTATTATTTTTATCTAAGGATTTTACATAACTTTCCAAAGACAGATCCCACTTTTAGAGGCAAGTAACAGCAAGACTGAAGATGGAAGAACACATCCTAAATGAGGAGAGGCTCAGCTGACTCACAACCACCCCAAATGCCTCCTGATACCACTCACAGAGTTATACAGTTTTGAAAATAAGAATTTAGTAAAGTACAGACTATTGTGTTACATAGACAAGAGCCTCACTCCTTGTTAGTGGTTGTCAAGGCTTCTAAGCTTGCAAGCATGAAATGAGGTAGCAATTAAGGTCAGGCTCATAGTTCTGGACATAAGTAAAAACTGCCTCTAGAAAAGGTTGCCTTTGGCACAAGTCATGTGGCATTCTTGACGAAAGGTCCTTTGCCAGTTCTTTGCTGAGAATACCAATATCTGCAGATAATGTCATCAAGCCTGTACTGGCTGTATTATTGCCCTGTCCTTCCTCATAGCACACCACCCAGAATGCCTCTTTCTTTAAAAGATTTCTAATTTTATGTCTAGGTGTATCACATTCATTAAATTTCTTCTATTTCAATTATATGAGTTGACACATTTCTAAACCTAAACAGTATCTAGACCAAGCAAAATGAATATGAGAAGCCTAAATTAGGTTTGGCTCATGTTGCTGTAGATGATCAGGAAAGAAGTACTAAGGACTGAATGACTTCTCAAAAGAGGAGTTTCACACAATTATTTTCTGTTTACTTAAGAGAAATGAGAGGAATGGGTGGATCTTGTAAATGTAAAATTGTTACTTTCAGACAACATCATGTTAATGCACCTCAAGACCTTGTTTCCAGAAAGGACTAAAGGTGAGTAATTTTTTGAGCCCTATTAAAAGACAAGGCATCAATAGGTCATTCTTGTCACTGATGCCCTATAGCCAGACTTCTCACCTGTTCCTGGACTGGGAAAAAGTAAATTACTACTTGCTATAAAAGGAGGGAAGAAAGCAAAGTGGAGAAAATATGAAACATCTGCTCCCAGTGCAGGAAAATAACCAGCGCAATACCAGAAGAATGCTTCACCAACACACACACACGCGCGAGCACGTGCGCGCGCGTGCACACACACACACACACACACACACACACACACACACACACACACACACACATCCCACAATCCCACAAGTAGAAACTGCCAGGTAGGAATAAAAAGCTAGGCTGGGAGGTAGAAAGGGAAGAGGCAGCCTGACCTAACCAACTCAGAAACATTATCCGTCCTAGGGAGAAGTTGGCTCACAATCTTAGGTAAGCCAGTGGCATGCCAGTCTGAGTTCTTCCATCTCTATCAGGAAGTAGGCCATACTTTAAAAGCCTTTTCAATTTTTAACTCTCTGCATGAGGTTTCAGAATTCCTGGTATCACTGCTATCTTAGAGGCCTTTGGGACCCAAGTCTGTCTGCTGATCTCAAAATCGAACCAGGGTCCTAAAACAGATCCTTGTGTATATGACAACATTTTTTTTAATATGAAAGAGGTAACGATGCAAATTAGTGAGAAGTAGGTGGATAATTTACAAAAATAAAATTACATATAAACCAGCTTTCCAAAGACAGAAAACGGTGACTTTTTATCTCACTGCCACATTGCCATACAAACAAATCTCCATTACCACCCCAGTGGATCGGCTGTCAAATATGAAGTATAGATCAAATGGTCCTTATCTGACCTCATCTGAAATGTCTGGCTCTAGAATCATCTCCTATTTAAGTTTTGCACACATTTAGAAGCTTTGCATGGACTTGAGCAGTGGAGCATCTCTAATCTGAGACCTACTGAACACCAACTCTCAAGTGCTGCAAAGCAGTTCAGATTTCTGATTTAGAGATGCTCAATCTGTGTAATTATGAAACTAACAAATTAACTTACATTGAAAAATATTCTTTCAGCTCATGCAAGTGGGATACAAAGGATTTCTCAAACATTTAGCCTATAAAAGAATGCACTGATAAATATGCCTATACCATAAGAGCATAGTTACAAAATGAGATATTTACTGTATTAAAATGAATGAAATATTTCCATAGCTGTATACATGAGTAAGTAAAAAAGAAAACCAACAAAGGATATGCAAAAGATATAACTGATAATTGAGAGAAGAAAAGAAATTCCAAAGGCTAAGCAGTACATGAAGAAAAGTTCTATCACATCAGTTATCAGAGATGCAAATTAAAGTGACAGCCATACACTATCTCATTAAAAACACAAAATCAAATAAAACCAAGTGGCAATATGGGAAAAGAAACACTGCTCACAGTTCTTGGGAGGCTTAGTGGGCCTAGCCACTGTAGAGAGTGATCCCTTGCATTTGGAGAGATGGAATGTATACCAGCTGCATTGGCCTGAAAGTAGAATTAGAAAATTCTCCCACAAAGCCATAAACTGGGCAGTATATCCATAGCAAGACTACTTGAACTACCTGGGAACGGGAGATAAGGCAATCTCTGCTTTATGTCCCAAGGCAGGGCAGGGCAACCATTATTCGAAGAATAAATACAGTAAGAATTTATATAAGAGGATATCATGGAGCAGTCAGAAGTAATGAGATCTATTCTCAGAAACCTAAATTGCTCTAAAAGCAGCAATGAAACAAAATACAGGAAGTAGGAATTTATAATACCACTTAATTATAAAATTATAATTTTATGGTTACATAAAATTATGAAATTAATTATAAAATTCATTCATGCAAATAAATGGTTTTCCAGGAAAAAGATACATCTTCTTTAGACTGATTATCTTTGATGGGACTTGGATACTGGCTGAGGGAAAAACAAAATGATCATATTCTTACAAAGTCCGACGATGACAACTTGCCATCGGGTACCACACAACAGGCTCTATCCATTCCTACTTCTGTCCTGTATCTGTAGAAGCAAAGAGAGGGAAAGGAGAAGGGTACAGGAGCCACGGGGGAAAAGAGTAAACAGAAAAGGGATGAGGAAAGATGAGACAGCTAAAGAAGAGCGACCAGAGATTCAGAGCAGAGGAAGCAGGGGAAAAAGAAAGGGAGACAGAGAAAGGATAGGTAGCAGAATGATAAAAGAGTAGGAAGAAGGAAAGGAAGGAAGGTAGGAATCAAGGGGAAGGACAATTGGAAGTCAAAGTAGGGGTGAGTGGAAGATGGCTTGCTGAAAACCCCTCTGTGGGCAAGTTTTAGGGTTAAAAATGCCCAACTCTGAATGAAAAGATTCTAAAAAAGTTAAGTAAGTCATGTTTCAAGCCTATACTCATAGCATTAGGCAGGCAGAAGGATCACAAACTAGAGACTGTCCTAGACTGTGCAACAAACCTGTCTGAAAAAAACCTGCTTCCAATAAAAGTGGAGAATTAAGAAGTCTTAGGTAGAAACATAGGTTTGGTTCAAATACAGCATGCCATCAACCTGTTAAGTATTTATTAAATATCCGGGATTATAGAAAGTGTGACTTCAAACTAAACTAATCTTATGAATAATGTTGATTCCTAAAGTCTTTTAACAAGTTGGTGATAATATTTGAAAACTCAGACTAGAATATTAAGGTATCCATTGCTAGACAGTAAAAAGAGTCCCCAAAAGCATATATATCCACAACTTGCATGTGTATTATATATGTAATATATATAATGTACATGTATATATGTATGTGATATATACACACATATATTTACTGAGCCCTAATTAGCTTTCCCATGGGTAGTGTAACAATCTAGAATGCTTCCTGCTTTTATAAAATAAAGATAATGTAAAAAGGTTTCATGATGATAAAACTTTGTTGTTAAGGAACAAGTGACACAGCTTAGGCAATATTCATTAAAATATAATTATTGGCCAATATTTAGGTCTCACATTAAATCTGGGCCTGAGAGATCTCAGAGCTGCCCTCCTATAGGGGATATGTGACCTTGTTCTACCAAAGTTCCTACCTACCCTCCTCCTTAGTTATTTGTACTGTCTTGAGGGCCTGTGCACACACGAGTTGGTACTGCACGTAGCCACTCATTGCTAGTAGGGGTAAGTAACCATGCAGCTCTAAGAGCCTTAAGGAAGCTATGAGGTGCACTGACTCATATCCCTAAATATAATGGTGTAAAACTACCTTAAACTGGGCATTAAGCCAATTTAAGTGAGATGCCTAGAACTACAGCTTTACTTTCTTTGGACTCAGAAGTAGCAGAAAATAACAGAACATGGAAAGGGAAGCTTTTAAGATCTCCTGTGGTAGAAAGATATTTAAGCATATGAAGTCCCCTAAGAACCCTTTTGACAGTAGGTATTTAAGACAGGAAGCTTAAATTGATAAAAGGCATATATATCTCCAGAAGTCCCTCTCCCTCCAGACAGCATTCCTTCAAAATATCACACTGAGTGTTTCCTTGCTCAGATATCATCTCATTCCATTAAGATAATGAAAGTACAAGTGATGGCTATTTATTGTTCAACTGATACTGCTTTCCTCATCCTTGATGAACTATCTAATGCAAATAGCTCTAAGAATTCTGAGAATTCCACCCAGGGGTTCCTGAATCTTTCTTCTATTTCATAGCTCTATAAAATGAGTGTACTGCTTATATTTTAAAACCAATGTTAAGAGTCAAGATGACAAAATTCTGGCTTTAAATGTTCTTTGTGGAGTAAGCTTGTCTTTAACATGGGTCATACCTTCTCAAAATGATTGTAAAAATTCTGGTGAGATTTACATTGCCATATTCTTTGCAATGTGACTTTCTGGTACAAAGTAACAAAGTCTAAGCAAAATTTTTAAAGAAATACATATATATCACTGATTTGTTTCAGTTAAGAAAAATCTGTAAGCGAACATACTATAACATAGGTAATGCCAAGAATAAGATTAAGTATATAATTTACAAAATAGTAAAGAAAGATCCAATGAAAAACTTAAAAATTACATTCACTCATTCATGTAGGGGAGGGAGGCCACACATGTCAAGGCGTTTGTGTGGAGGTCAATGGACGGCTTGTAGGAGTCCGTTCTCTTTTCTACCAGGTAAGACCCAGAGACCATCAAACTCATCAGCGGGTTTGACAGAAAGCACCTTTACTCACTGAGCCATCTCACCAGGCCAAGAAAAACTTTCTGGAGAGTTAACAATGGAACAGAAACCCAAAATCAATTGAGGGAAACTCCAACTACGTAGCTATGAAAGGGGAAGAATAAATGCAAAGATCCTGAAGAGAAGTACTTCAGGTTTCTTCAAACATGAGGAAGGTCAGAGAACAAGAGAAAACAGAGCAAGAAATGGGGGCAAGGGGCCATCTAGAATAGGCGGGGCCAACAAGAAGTGCATTAAGTTACAGACTCATGTAGATACCCACAGCCAAAAGAGAAAACTCAACAGTGACCTCTTCTAGGTAACCAACAAATGCCAACTGGCTCTGACAAAGGGGACTTAATACATAGTCAGGAGTGCAATATTGTTCTGGATGCAAACAAGACTGTGGCTTACTCATCCTGAAACGTGAAAACAACTGCAGCTATCACTTCACACTCCTTAGGCGCTGTACCTTTAACAAACACGTCGTCCCAATCGCTGCAACACTATTTTGTGACTGGAATGTAATTATTCCATTCCACTGATTAGGAAACTATACTCTACAACCAAACTGTTCCATTCAAGGCTATACAACTATAAACCGACTGACAGGTCCAGAGGACACTCCAATTCCTCAAACTCCAAAAGGCAGCCAAATATCCAGAAATGTGCTCAACCTGGACCATGGACAGTTTCAGCTGTCAACTTGACACAACCCAGAGTCTCCTGGTAAGAGGGAGAAGTTCAAGAATTGCTTAGATGAGACTAATCTTTGGACATTTTATTGATTATTGTTTGATGCGCGAGGGCCCTGCTCATTGTGGACTGTACCATCCCTAGACAGGCAGACCTGGCTTGTATAGGAATCTGAGTACAAACATGACAAAATTAAGCCTGTAAGCATCATCCTTCCTGGTTTCTGGTTGACTCTCCTCAAAGACAGACCATAACCTGGAAATGTAGGACAAAATAATCTCGTTCTTTCCTTTCCAAAACTGCTTTTGGTCATGGTGTTTAACACAGCAACATAAAGCCAATTAAAAGAACTGCAGATTACTGTTGTCTGGCAGAGCATCAGAATACTTTACATGCACACAGAAAAATGCAAGCAAAGAAACTTGAATTACTAGACAATTCTTTAAAATTTTTCTTCCTCCAAATGTATGGAATTGATTAATCTCACATAATTTAAGACATCTTAAACACTTTAATGTTTCAGACACTATCATTGAAAATCAAATAAATTCTGGGATTCAAATGTCAGAAGCTGAAGAAGAGTGGTTCATTATTTCACTAACTCTTTACTGTGCTTTGTTGAATTTTAAAAAAAAGACAGAACATTAACATTATTACAAATTCCCTCTATTGCAAGAAAGGCAAAATTTAAGGATTATGACATTCTATCTTTTCAAGTTTAAAAAATTTCCAATAATTTTATCTATTTAATCTCACAGAATAGTATTATACCTCAAAAGAATTTTTATTTTAGTGCTTGGTAATATTAAATAAACTAAATTTATTTAGTAGTCATATGTAGACTACTTGCTAGCTTTTTATTAAGTATTTACTGACCTGGTTTCTACTAAGCACCAATTATTATCATTCATAACACTGAAGGAAAGACAAATATTACCATTATCACAACAAATAGAACATACCAAGCACACTGTTTAATGTGCCTCAGGTAATTACAACAACCCTTTGAAAATTTGTAATGAGGAAAATAATATTCAGAGAAGTCAAATACTTTGGTTTCATAGTTGCTGTTGGTAAACATTGGCTTCAAAAATTCAGATTTATCTAATTCACTAGATTATGCCTTTTAAAAAAACACCAGGCTTCCAAGATTCCTGTTATTATGTTAATAAAATGTAAAAGGAAATATATTTATTGCAAGTTGATACAATGTCATGAAAGAGGAAAAAGAAATAAATTACCTATCATGTATAGGAAGGCATGAAGGCAAAAATTACAACTGACTCTTGAATGAGGAATTCATAAACAAAAATCACAGTATGGGACTGGCTGTTGACTAACTGTGGCTCTTATAAATGCTTTTGGAAAGCAGGGGTAAAGAGTAAACAGAAGTTACTAAACAAAATGGCAGAAAAAGGCAGGGTGGCCTCACACTACGAAATGCTCTAGTGATATGCTAAGAAGTTGAAACTGCATCCATTAGGCAAGGGAAAGACATTGGAGAAGTATAAATAAGGAATAAAATAGTGAGTTTGAACTTAGAAAAATCAGAGAGTTTAGTAAGGAGACTTGGGATGACTGAAACAGTAATTGCAATTATAAAACTGAGGAGATGGCCTGCCTGTGTATTATGAAGAGAAAGATGTTAAAATTTAAAATTGTACTTAGGAAAGACAATGAACAAGGTGAGAGTTTAATTCGTTGTTGGGGGTGAGGGAAAGAAGGAATTAAACCACAGTCATGGTGGATGCTTCAGAGACTTGATTTCTGCAGAGAAGTAAATGTACAACAGGGGAGTTTCAGGTTCCAGTTTATACTTAAACCTCTTAGTCTAAACAGAAATCCAACAAAAAGTAACTGCAATTCAAACAAAAAGTGGTACTTATGATAAAGATGTGGAAGTCAGTGTTGTATGGGCATCTATAGATATAATACTAGAAAGAAAACAGGGTCCAGAATTTGAGGGAAAAAACATAATCCCCCCAAAAGTTACAGGCAATGGTCTACTTATGATGGCCCAAGAGAAGTTAATTTTAAGGAAAATATACAATAATATACAAGGACATTTTATTATTAACTAAGATTCAGGCAGTTAAAACACAGTTAAGTTGCCAGAGGAGTCAATAGTGTGTAACTTTTATTCTGTCTTTACTTATGTAGCAGTTTCCACAGAGAAAATGAAGTTGTGTTATAAAGTAAGAACTGCTTAGATAGTTCTGATTCCTACTGTATACTAAAAAATAAGCAGCTGATGTTTTCTTCTTTTAGTTCATTATTTGAAAACCAGAATATTAGTGAAGTTATATTGAGTCCTATTTTTGTCATGGATTGTAACGCTGGGAAAAGTAGGCAATGATTACTATTTTTAATACACTTCTATGCATGTAATAGGTTTACTAGATTACAATTTGGTCTAAAAATGATTTTCAAATTCGGAAACTACAATGTGGTATGCAAAAATTGAACATCAGTCAATCCCAGTAGCTTTACCGTAATAACTGACTCAATAAAGACTCCTGATGCTTCTATCCAAAGGAAAATATATAAAAATACATTTAAAAATTTGTACTACAACTTTATTGTGAGAATTTGATGCCTTACCCTAGGGATTGTCTTTAAACTAGGAAGAGTGATACCTCAGAAACAATGATATTTTCCTGTCATTAGTCAAACTGTCAAAAAAGTGATTATCATTATAATCCCTTATGAAATGGGGGAAATGGGTCAGTAAACTAGATACATTTGCCACAGGGTAGGATTGAAGCAATAGGGCATAGGAAAAATGATGGTAGGAATACAGAGTTTGGATTTTCTTTTCCTCATTACAGTACAGTAGCAAAAGTATGTATTAGTCAACTAATAAAGGTATATCTTTGCTGATTTTCTACAACAAAATTTTAGATTCTGGTGTTGCCAACATGTGCCTGTGTGTGCATTTGACAATGTCAGAACTGGAAGAGAAAGTCACACACTTGTTATTTGTGCTATTGGTTTCTTTGAGCTCTAAACGCTGTCTTGGTATCCTCCTCACTGTGAGGAGAATCCTGCTTCTCTCCTGTGCAGACACATTGTTGCATCCCCAAGTGCATGAATGATTAAACAATCTCTCACTTCCACAACTGAAGTGATTTTATATTCATATAATTAACAGGTCTTTAACGCAGACCTTTCTTAGGATGCTGAGATCTCTGAAAACTATTCACTATTATATTTCTGGATGTCTCAAATATTTGAGAATTCAATCCACACGGCTGGCCTTAAACACTCCCATTCATCCAATCACTTCCTCTCAATCCATTTTTCCTTCCAGTGATAGTTTCTCTCTCATCACACTACTCACTGAAGTATACATAAACACTAGGGTCATTTATGCCCCATTCACTTACTCACCCTACTCAATCCATATGTCCTATTGACTTCTCTTTGCAAATCAACCTTAAGTGCTCAATTAAAAGATGTGTAAGACTGAGAAACAAATGCATTAGAAACAGTTAGGCTGCACAGTGATAACTAGAAAGCCTCAAAGGTATTTAGTGAAAAACCTAGTTCTACCTGGTGGGTCAACATTTCATCATGTGTATCCTACTCTGGAGAGAAGTCCTCCAACTCGTAGACAGCTGAAATAAGATATTCACCTTACAAACACAGAGGAACATGTGCTTTCTCCCTGTCCTAAGGTGTATGTTCACTGGCTTTGAACACTGAACATTTTCCCAAGCTTTAAAAGTGCTTCATGTTATAAAATACTATGGGAGCTCTTTCAAACAAGAAAATTTACATTATTACACCTATGAAGTTCAATGTTCAAATATTGGTAGGGGTGTGGAGAGTAGAGGAATGGCTAAGTATCATTTTAAAAGTATGGATATAAATTTCATAGTTTTAATTTTTATTTTTCAGAAAATAAAGTTTATATAAATTTATTATGAACTCAATCTAGTTCGTGTCATTTATGAACAATAAATGCTGACTACCTGTAAAGGGCAGAAAAGCAGACTCTTCTACAATTAATATCATTCTTAGCAGATATTCCACAGTACCAAGCACAGTACACATTGTAGAAATAAGTCATCTTCTTAAAAAGTAGGAACAGTGAGTTCTAATAAAAGGGATAACTAGGTAACATACAGTAAGAACACAGTTCTTACATTAAAATTGCAAGCAACTATTTTCCTAAGAATGACTCTCTAATATATAGTAGAGAAGAGAAATGAGTTATCTACAAAGAAAACCCAAACATGCAAGGAGAACAACCTAGAAATTAACTGGGTTGAGAAACAGTTTTACTTGATCATGAGTAACAATACAAACTCTCAGTAAAGTCAGCTTTACTGGTGTTGACTGTATTGCAACCAAGGTAGAAATAGAAGGAGATCTAGAATTCCAAGTCCATGTGCTTATCCTCTTTCTGGTCTTCCTTTGAAGCATGTTTATCTTTGGTTAAAAAATGAGTGAAGAGCCAATGAAGAGGGGAAAAATCTGACCCTAAGATTATCTAAAATGAAAAATAAAATCTGGAGGAAAGATGTGCCAGAATTTATTGAAAAACAGATTTTTCTCCTTCAGAATGTGATTAAAATATGAATGTTTTGTGAATTATTGCCAGATATAAGTTCTCTGCTATTCAGATCCACTGCATTGTGCAGTGGGATGGATGGGGGCTATTAATCATTTTCACTGTGAAGCAGAATAGTTCAAGCAATATACTGGTATTAAAAGGTGAAGGTATTCTAACAGCACATTTACTTTATCATGAACTCACAATTTCATGAAACTGATTTTTTTCAAACATCTCTCCTATTTTGTAGATGGGCAGATGAAAGATGGGCAGAACTCATAGTGTAAAATATTGTCTGATGCCCCAGGAGGAAAGTCTCAATTCTCTGGCCAACATCATCTGAAATCATCTCCATATTTCATGTAGTACAACCCTAGTTGCCTTTATGCCTGTTATCTGCATCTTAAACTGGTTCTTGAAAATTCTTTTGGAGAATACTCAAATTGAAAAGATAAACAGTTATGAGGGAGTTGTCTACTCTCTTCTCGGCTCAGAGCCCAGGTAGCGCTATCACCATCTACAGGACCGAGCTTTCATCAAATCATCTCTCTGGCAGTCCATAGAAATTAGAGGGATGAGAAGGCTCCATTGACAGAAGAGGAAGAGCAGATATGCTACATTAAATAGGACCTTCGTTGTTTTTGCACAGAAAGAAGTGTGTTCTTATACATACTATTACATTCTTAAAGCTGATGAGACGGCTTAGCAGGTAAAGGTGCTTGGCACTAAGTCTGACAACCTGAGTTCAGTTCCCAGGATCCACACAGTGGAAGGAGAGAATGGACTGCTACAAACTGTCTTCTGACTTCCACATGTCTGTCATGGCGTACACTTGCTCTTGTACACACACACACACACACACACACAAATGCACACATGCATGTGTATGGACATGAGCAAGGATACAGATACAAACACAAAATAAACAAATGAATGTAACAGAGAAAAAAAATTAAAGACTACCTGTTTTAAATAGAAAAAGAAAGGTAACCTGCAATGCGTATTTCTTTTCTGAAAGGGTGATGCCAAAGCCTGCTATCTCCCTGTCATCTTCTTCCTTATCAATTTTCCCCACATTAAGTTTTGCCTCTGTGGTGCCTTTTCCAAAGCTAGAGATCTTTTATTCCTGCCCAGGATACTTGAATTTGAACTGTTACAAAGCTTGCTCTGACCCAAGAACAGACAGGGCTAAGCAGGAGCAAGAACGAGACACATGCTTTTGAATTGCCCTGGCTTCTAGACCACAGTCTACTGCTCTCAAATGAACTAGCGAGAAGCCAGCCAATTGGCTCATGATACTTCACCAAAAGAAATGAAGATAGCTGAGGGTACTTGCTCTATTGATGCTAAGGAGCATTTACTTACCAGCTATTTTATCTCAGTGACAACAATGCCCTTTACTTGATCTATTTAATCAAAATAGGTTATATAAAATATATCTAATTTGTCAGAAAGACAAAACTCTAAGCCTTCACTAACACTTCTTTCAATAACCCTGAATTTGTTTTTCTGGCTAGTGTGTAGAGTGCTGTTGTTAAGTGACAGGCCTCATGACCTTCGATGAGTGACACAGTATGTCAAAATTCAATAACTGAATCACAATGATGAGAATCTAAAATCATGTTGTGAGATCACGTCATGTGATGGGGTGCATTGTATCCTGGAGGGCCAGGGCCTGGAGAAGAAACCAACCTATTGCCAAGTGAGAAATCCTTTATTAGAGGCAATGAAGGTAGCAGCTTGTTAGTTGACCAGAAAGTTCTACCATTTGTGAATATTCCTAGCAGAAAAAGCTAAGTGTTAGAAAAAAGTAGAAATTTAGGCACCCAGCAGGATCCTAATATCAGGAATGAAAGAACTAGATGAGCACTGCTAATGTACTTGGTTATAAAACTAAAAGACAGCTATTTGGTTCTCAAAGCCAAAACACTAGACAGAAAGTTGAGTGGAGGATACCTGCTCCTAAACTGGAACACTACATTCCTTCTAATCTGGTCCCAGGGTTCAGGGTTCAGAAAACCTTGCAAAATTGGGAGTTAGGTGACTCTAGGTAAAGTAACTGCCCCAAGAGGTCACTTTACTGGGTCATTAGGTTTTCTGTCCTATTTTCATCTTCCATTTTTCTTTCTTTTTTTTTTTTAGATTCATCTTGCCATTTATTTACATTTGTTCATTTTTTTTTAATTTATTTATTTATTGAGGATTTCTGCCTCCTCCCCGCCACCGCCTCCCATTTCCCTCCCCCTCCCCCGATTAAGTCCCTCCTCAGCTTGAAGAGCCATCAGGGTTCCCTGACCTGTGGGAAGTCCAAGGACCGCCCACCTCCATCCAGGTTTAGTAAGTTGAGCATCCAAACCGCCCAGGCCCCCCCAAAGCCAGCACGTGCAGTAGGATCAAAAACCCATTGCCCTTGTTCTTGAGTTCTCAGTAGTCCTCATTGTCCGCTATGTTCAATCTTAAAAATTTTTTCAACTCAAAAGTGTACTTTTAAAATTTCTTTTCTCTCATCACCAGAGAGGCTTCAACCAGCAACTGATAGGAACAGATGCAGAGATCCATAGCCAAATATTATGCAGACCTTGGGGAGTCCTGTGGAAGAAGGAGAGGAAGAATTTAAAAGCCAGAGGGGTCAATGATATCACAAGAAAAACCACAGAATCAACTTAATCTGGACTCATAGGGGTCCACAGAGACTGAATGGAGAACCAGGGAGCCTGTATAGGTCTGACTAGACCATCTGCATATTTATTATGGTTGTATACCTTTGTGTTCTTGTGGGACTCCTAAAAGTGAGAGCTGGAGCTCTTCTGCCTTGTTTTGCAACCCTTTTCCTTCTACTGGGTTGCTTTTATGAGGGGCTATGCCTAGCCTTTACTGTAACTTGTAATGCCATGTTTGGTTGATATCCCTGGGAGGCCTGCTCTTTATTGAAGGGAAAAGGGAGGAGTGGATGTGGGAAAGAGAAGGGTAGGGAGTGGTTCTGGGAGGAGAAGAGCTAGGGGAAACTGTGGTTGGGATGTAACATATGAGAGGAAAAGAAAAAATATATAGGGACTAATATATACATAGCTAATGCATACATTTGCTGTAGTCTATGTATATATATACACACATACATGTATTGTATCATTTATATACAGTATATGATGTAAAATATTTGTCCTTACTAGTTATAAATCTTCCTTAAGTTAAATATAAAGGTAATATGACTAACATTTAAAAAAAAAACTACTAATGATAATTTAAAAAATTCTGCCCTCCCTTTAAATATGTCAAAAATAGGACAATACCATTGAAACTTTATTTGGATATGTAAGTCAAAGTGAAGGTATATAAATGTTTTCAAGGGTGTTTTTTTTAATTAACCATGCAATGAAATATCTTTTCCAGCTATTGTTTCTTAATTTTTACTATAGACATACCATAAGAATGAACGGGCAGGGCAGTACTTGGAATACTTGTGGTAAATATTATAATACTAAATTGCATTAGATTAAAAAAAAGTATGGAAGTTGTCATGATCGGGAGAATTTTATAAGAAACAACAATTTTGAAGCATATTTAATCGAAAAATAAAACCTGATTTTTAAACTATTTTACTTTTTCCTGAATTGTTTTGACATTAGTTTGGAATACATTTGAAGTCATAGGAAGATTGAGGAAATGGATCTGGTTAGTAATGCACTTATTTCAGATGTCTTCAGATTAAGGACAACCAGAAAGTTTCCTCTTTTTTATTTTTTTCCAGTTTATTTAAGTTAGGGATATAATATTTGAAGGCCACAGTGAATCGCAGCTAAGAGCAATTGTCTATTGCTTCTTAACTTACAACTAAAAGATATTTTGAGCTGCTTAGCATCTGAACTTTCAGCATGTTTATTTTCTGTCATTTTGGTCAGAAGGGTTCCATGGCAAAAAGCTTTGCCATTCTTAGTTTGGCTGGACATCCAAACATGGGCTGCCTTCAATTTGCTTATGCAAACAGACTTTAGAGATGGCAGTATTTCCCCTATTTTGTTAACTGCTTTTATTTTCCATTTTACTTAAGGCACTTGATTTGCTTTTAGTGATTTACTCTTCTTTGTAATTAGATATCATAATTAAGCCAGTATCTTTCCCTTGACAATGCAGTTTTCCTTCAAAATAATGAGTTTAAATCAACATTTGCCATTTCTTAAAAGGATTTATGAAAGAGGAAACAACCAACTAGATTCTTCTTTTTCTTAAATAATGCAAATAAGAGGTAAGACAAAGGAAAGAGTTTAGAAGGTGGGAGTGAACACAATTTATATTTTAAGTATAAATTGATTCATAACAACACTTATCAAAGAGAACTGTTTTAATAGATTGCCTTGGTGAAAGTCATTACTTAAGAATTAGTTATTTAGATCTGGAAGTAAATGCATCTCCTCTACAGTTGGTACATAATGCCTCGTTAATAAATGTAAGTGAGAAATCACATCCCAGAGAACCTAGACAACAATGAGGACACTAAGAGAGACATACATAGATCTAATCTACATGAGAAGTAGAAAAAGACAAGATCTTCTGAGTAAATTGGGAACATGGGGACCTTGAGAGAGGGTTGAAGGGGAGAGGCAGGGAGGGAAACAGAAAAATGTAGAGCTCAATAAAAATCAACAAAAAAAAAAATAAATGTAGGTGAGTGTGCAAAATCAGATCTGGTATCAGTACAAAAACAAGAGGGAGTAAAAAGACACAGTAACCTCTGAGAATGTAAAGTGCAAGTCCAAACACACTAAGTAGTTTTTCTCTAAAAGTCAGCTTAAAATGCATCTTAAATACATCTTTTTCCCCACAAAGGAATTTCACAAATGGATTCATAATTTCACAATTCTAAATGTTAGTCTCATGTTTTATTGGAAAGTGTCACTTGTCATTATGATGAATGCTAATGTCCAAATTGTCCTGCAGGGTGTATCCCATGTCAGCTTTTGTTACTCTTTTTCTGTCTCCAAACAAAAATTCTAGCACAACCTTTTTCAAATTGAAAAGCAGTAAGACCCTTTCCTAAGCTGAAAATGCTTTCCAAATAGCATCTCCTTGTCATAGTTAAAAACATGAGCAAAAGACATGGAAGCTTACATGTCTTTTGAAACCTCAGCTGCTCAACCTTCTGCAGACTGTAGATTAAATGTGAGATCTGATTGCAACTTGATTCAGGTAAATTGATGACTGGAAAAAAATAAGCCTGTGGAGATGGATAGCAAGTAAAGAGAGTTTGCCGTGCAAGCGTAAGAATCTGAGTTCATATCCCTAACCTCCTTGTTGTAGTTGTTAGGGGCAGAGACGAGAATTTCTGGAGCTTGTTGACTGGCAACCTCTCTTCCAAGTTTCAAGAAATCAAAGGAATAAAGTAGAAAGTGATGGAGCAGGGCATCAAATGTCCCATTCTAGCTTCCATACATGCAATGTATACATAGCCATGCATTTGCATATGAGTCCACATGACAACACACACAATATACATACAAAAATAAATGTTTTATTTTTTTCTTCTTTTTAAGCTTAAAGCCAAGGAGCTGCAAAGAATGATATTCAACTACAGACAAGGAATCTTGACATTGTTTGGTGATTATATGATATGTCCTGAAATAATCCAGAACATAACTGTAAAAAAACAGAACATTGATCTCTTAAGGTATGGTTGAGGAGCTGGTTTTTATCTTAGAGACTGTAGGAGCCAGCCATGATAAGCTAAATAGAAACAGACCACCCAAAGGAAGATCCTTACTTCCTATCATTATCACCTGCCAGTGTGGGACTCAGCCATCAATAACCTTAAGGAAGGCCTAAGTCTCAGTAGTTTACCCTGAAGCAACACCTGGCTGCAGGAAGAACCAAAAACTGAGATTACCTGAGCACCACCCAAGAACAGACCATCCAAAGGAAATGCCTAACATTCCAACCTTTGTAGATAGGATCACCTGCCAGCACACTCACCAGGACACCACTAGAGGAATGTCAGCAAATCAGGGATCCTGAACCACAGAAATCCCTCACACAAACCTTTACTACAATAAAAATCCAACTCTGACTGAGCTTGGGGCTCTCCGTTTATTTCAATATGCTGGACATGCTGAGAGACCAAGTTTGCAAACTTGTGTAAAATAAAGGCTCTTTGCTTTTACGTACAAGATTCAGACTCCATGTTGGTTTTTGGGGGACTTCATGGATCTGGCCATAACAAAATGAGAATACAGTCAGAGGATTATGGAAGAATCGGGGAGGAGAAAGAAAGTAGTTGACTAAACATGGCCAGTAGAATGAACCAGGCCATGAGAGGAGGTGGTGAGGAGAGTGGGAGAGGAAGAAAAGAGAGAGTAAGGAAAGGAGACCAAGACAGAGGACAAGCCGGGCGGTGGTGGCGCACGCCTTTAATCCCAGCACTCCGGAGGCAGAGGCAGGCGGATCTCTGTGAGTTCGAGACCAGCCTGGTCTACAGAGCTAGTTCCAGGACAGGCTCCAAAGCCACAGAGAAACCCTGTCTCGAAAAACCAAAAAAAAAAAAAGACAGGACAAAGAGAGAGCCAAGAGAACCAAGACAGCAAAGAGAGCCCTGGCTGAAGTGGCAGGGTTATATAGGAATGAGAAACTGGGGGAAGGAAAACCCATGAGTTTGAGAAGTTTATGGTAGGGTGCAGGGTGAGAGGAGCTGAAAGGGGCCAGGATGTCAGCATGGATTCCTTAGCAGGGGTCTGTGATGTGAGGGAGCCTGGAGACCAGCTTGTGCTTGGTATGCTAGGCACCGCAGTTAGCCATTTGTCATGGGTTCCTTCTGGACCTGACAATAACCAGACAACATAATACTGCCAGATGAAAGCAAAAATGTTAATTTTAAGGAAGTCACTAACTCTGATTACTAAATTAGCATATGTGTGTGTACACCAGTGTGTGGACATGCATGATTTAGCACCATTCACTAAAGGAAGAGACCCTCAAAGTATTTTGATAGCAAGCATAGGAAGAAACTTTATCTCCCATAGGAACACAGAGCAGGAGTAGAGCTGATTTTGTAGTTCAATGAAAAATAAAAACAGAAAAATGGGAAAAGATATAATTTAAAAGAATAAATGACTGATGAGAATAATAAATAACTTCAAGATCAAAAGCAAATCAAACCCAGTTATTATCCTACCAAAAATATAAAAATGTAATTATACTGTTTTCACACATCATTATTGCCATTTTAGGAAATTAGACTGGACACAGTAATTAATGTAGAAAAACAGCTTCAATTAAAACAAAAGCAATATTCCCTTAAAGGTTTTGCATTAGATATCTTATCAATTTCCCCTATTCCAAGAGTTTACAATATCAGATGGCTAAGACTCATCTGCCAGAAACATATTCTTCCTCATGAGGATTCAGTGTCCATGACACTCTGACATAGACACAAGGCTTGCAATCTTTCCCCACAGTGCTTACAAAACCTTGCCTTTTTTATAACTGTAAAAATATATAAGCCAATGTGTTAACATATAGAAGTGACTTGCTTTCTTTTTTATCCCCCACTTTCAAAAATGTTTTCAGAAAAAAGCCAGTTGCTATGGCAGCTGTTATTGTAGACTACTTCAATATTAAAAGACTGAAAAAAACATTAAACTGTTTCAAGTCACCTTTTTAATTAAACACTCACAAGTTCATTTTAATAAGAATGAAGACAAAAAGACAAAGTAATTTCAGAAAACAATGCAGCTCTTTGCTCATAAATGGATTTCCTATCAATAACTGGAATCTCTGAAATCACTGGTAATTCTGACATTCTTCTCTTACAAAGTCATTTCTTAGAAATGATGGCCGTTTAGAAAATAACAGTCTCACATTTCTACAATCATATTCAGTTCTTGTCACTGTTATGTACTTAGTATAAAGTTAATGCTCACAATTCAATTCATTCAGGCAACAAAGCCTCCAGCAAGTTAATTTGCCATAAAGACAGGTTTCATAAAATTCTGTACAAATAAAGCATGACAACCCAAAAAAGCAGTTTTCCAAATTGGCCTGAAAAATGGAATCACTTCCAATATGATTTGGACACCCAGTCTCCAAGAACTCATGTGGACTGTCATGTGGTAGATACACTCTCATCTGTAATACCACTAGCAGAAATGATCTGTAACCAATTGTAAGTGGCTACTAATTGCCCATGACAATAATGGAAAAAAACGGACTCAACCTTAGAAGAGTTAATTTAATCCAAGTATAAGTGCTAAAGTTATCATTAAATCACAGGCTGGCTTTATTAGTCCGTTATACTGGGGTTCTAGCTGAAAAATACAGGTCAAGGCATGAATGAGAAACTGGGATTACACTGACAACCTCAGTTGTGCTAACTGAATTCTCTGGGCTGAAGGACTGAAAAATACGGCTTGGAAAACACATGCAAACACATGTGTTTGGAGTCTAGTAATTTGTTCATTTAATAAAAGTACAACCTTGGCACAGGCTTGATGATGTGCGTTTGATCCCTGGAAGTAATGTAAAAAAACTGGATGTGGTAACATAAGTTTGCAACCCCAGTGCTCTTATGATGAAGAGGTGAATACAGGATATTCTGGTGGAAGTTAGAGCCAGGTAGCCTGGATCAAACAGTAAAAACAAGATAGATAATAGATACTCCCTTAACTAGGTAGAAGGCCAGGACCAAACATAGGTTGTGCTTTTAGCACCATATGCATTCTGTGGCCTTCTGTTCATACACATACAAAATAAAGAAATAAACAAAACACAATGAATAAAATCTCTAATAAACACAAAACCTCTAGTGTGCATAACTAGAAATTATTGCTAATATTAAGTGTTCTTGAGGATAGGGATGTAGCTCAGTGGTAGTGGGTTTATCACCCACAAGGTCTTAGGCTTACTTCTAAGAAACTGATGATGATGATAATGGTGAAAGTTTGACATAGGAACATAGCAACACACTGGTCCCAATCAAGAGAAGACTATAAGAATGGGCACTTCCATATTTCCTCACAAACATAGCTTATGCAGTTTTGGAACAGCTAGAAAAGGCACTGACAGAGAAGCAGAGCACAGTAATTCTCTCCGAGGGCTCTATTACATGTCCATGGCCTCATTTCTGTTAAGTCCCAGGCATCTGGGTCAGTATTTTCTCAAGCCTGAAAGAGGCTGATTAACTTCTGTATAGAGGCCATGTTTCTTAAAACAGTCTTCATTCCTTTGCTGAACGGTTCCCCTCCCCCAGGGAAAACAGGCCTTATCTCCATGTTTCTGAGAGATCAGCAATTTCACTTAATGTCATCAAGTAAGCTGACTATATGGCAGCTGATTAAAATATTGAAGTCTGAATATGGGTGGGGTAGGTCAGCTTCCTAAAGTAATGTTACTTTAAGAGGCTAGTTATATATACAAAAATGCATAATTAAACTTCAATCTTTGTGTGCGTGTTTGTGTGGTGGTATTTTCTCCTAAAATCATCCTACTTCAAACAATGAATCACTGAACTAAACATGGTCCACTGCTGACTGCAATGTTATTAATGCTGCACCCGACTTTTTAACTTCAAGAATCCCACTTTTAAATCAACCACTCAGAATTCTCTCCAGTAAATCTATTATGCTTTCCAAATATTATAATATACAAAATGCATTAAAGGAGGCATATATAGAATCAGACATGCCTTACTCCCTAATTCCCAAAGGTTAAAAATAGAAGGCCTCTCATCTGCGGGGACTGCTATTTCTTCTTTTAAATATGCATTACAGTATTAGATAAAAATATCTACCTTGCTACCCCTTTAAATATATCCTTTCCCCTTCATCAGACCGTCTACTGTTGTTACTTTCTTACCATTTCCTTACTCCCCAGCATCTGCCACCCTTCTTCTGTCTCTACTGGTCACTGAACCTCTTTCACAAGATCATGTAGAGCACATCTTTCCGTTTTAAATGCTTTCAACTTCCATGGTTCATATTCTCAAGAATCCTGCCTGTGTCTTGGGCTCCTTTTTTTTTTTTTTTTTTTTTTTTTTTTTTTTTTTTTTTTTTTTGTTCTACCTGAAAGAACCTTACTAAGACCTAGCTACATTCTCTTATCTTTACATAATCAGTTCTTTAAAACACACATCTCTGGAATACAGTATTAATTCCTGAATTTTGTTTTGTTTTTGTTTTTTGAAACAGGGTTTCTCTGCAGCTTTGGTGCCTCGAACTCAGAGATCCACCTGCCTCTGCCTCCCAAGTGCTGGGATTAACAGCATGTGCCACCACCGCCTGCCTAATTCCTGTAATTTTTACTATACCTTTTCCCCATACAAAATCCTGTAGATATCTCAAACACAGCAAATACAAAATTCAAATTGTAATCTTTGCTGATGCCAACTGCCAACCTCCACTTTTGACAGATTACTTTTCAAAGATGGCCTCAATAATAATTCTCTAACACTCTTGTATAATAAGCCCTTACCATTTCCCAGTGAAGAAAGGGAGATTCCTTCCCTTTGAATATAGGACAGTCTAGATGTGTTCCAATCACCAGATCCAGCATAGCCCAGCTTTCTAGGAATCTCATCCTGCATGCTAGACACCTAAGTGAAGATGATCCTACATCTCCAAATCTCAGGTATCTGAGTCACCTTCAGCCATCTGAACAGATGTGGCTGAAGCTATAAGACACTGTAGAACAATAAGCAATAAGCCCTGTTTTCAATGAAGTGGTAGTGTTTTTAAGCTAGCACATTTGAGGTGAACTGTTACACTATATATAGTAACTACAGTGATAGTACTGTATAGTACAGTTCCAGGAAAATCACAGACTGCTCCTGGATCCTCCTGCCTTCCAGGAATTGGTTGTTTCATATCCATTTACAAAGGTAAGACTAACCATAGTTTTCCAAAACAAGACAAAGTAAGTGAGAGTCTACACACTAACTCTGTTTCCATCTTTTGTCTTTTAACTGATTCTATATATTGACTTTTCTCTCATATCATAGGAGTAAATTTATGAATCTATGTGTTTAATGTACAGCTGTGCTATATGCAAATGTCCTCAGTGTTTATTACCTTCTGGCATGCCTTTATCTTTCATTTCATGAGTATTTTCATATTTTTCTCTCCTCTGCTAACTGTAAAGTTCATTAAAGACACACACTGAAGTTTTAGAATCTCCCTAGCTCCTGGTATATTGCCTTGTACAGGTACCATCAGGAAAGAACTCTGGGTTGAAAACTTTTCTACTTTAATATTTAACAAACATGAAAAATGTTCAAGGCTGTGCAGTGTACCTCATGCGTTGCTTTCTTCAAAGTTCTGAAAAAGCAAAGCTGGTTTACTTTAGGTAGAAAAAAGGTTAGACTAAAACTTGGAAGTTAGGAACCTGAAGAATTTCTGTCAATGGATAAGATCAGTTTACAAGGTACAAATTATGATGCAATACTTCTGTAAGTGTGTGTAGTGATGGGGCAATTGTTACATATTGAATAATATTGAGTTAAGATCGTATCATGAGCTGGGGGACGGTGGCGCACGCCTTTAATCCCAGCACTCGGGAGGCAGAGGCAGGCGGATCTCTGTGAGTTCGAGACCAGCCTGGTCTACAGAGCTAGTTCCAGGACAGGCTCCAAAGCCGCAGAGAAACCCTGTCTTGAAAAAAAACAAAAAACAAAAAAAAAAATCGTATCATAAATGTGAAGTATCTCATTTCAAGTCTATATTTTAAGCACTGGGATTCTGAGAAAAAAATGGAGGAGACAGCCTCTGTTCATATGTTAACAAACCATTTCCCAGGGCAACTCAGAGCTCAAATAAAGGCAAAATTTAGAAAGGAAGGCTGTTACTAATATCCTTCAGCTGGACAACTTTAGCTAGAACTCTTTTTGAGCACTCAGTGTACACTCAATTTTATTTTCCCCTGTGAGTTTCTAGTTATTTAACAGTCTAGTGTCACCTCTTAAAACAACAGAAATGAAACCAAAGCCATTTAATCACTTATAGATAATCCAATTACATAAAAACATAACTCCCATAATCTATAATCCCTTCTATTGTTTGCTCTGCTCAATATTTGAAGAACATATTTGGGATAATCCAAGCAAGACATGCCATTCTTATAAATTATCACACAACCCTGACATCAATACTTTTCATTTGGGTACTGTTCCTAATCATCATCTGGAAACATCCCTTCAGTGACTATATTTTATTTTGTTGTGTCATGTGGACCTAAACAAACCTCCCCTGCAAAATAGTAACACAAATCAGCAGATGTCTCGAATGAAACCTACTTAGTCTCCTGTCTTAAAATTCATCCTTGAACACAGATCTCTCCTTCAGTGGTTGTGACAGCCATCCCCGTCCTTGAACACAGATCTCTCCTGCAGTGGTTGTGACAGCCATCCCCGTCCTTGAACACAGATCTCTCCTGCAGTGGTTGTGGCAGCCATCTCTCCCTGCCTCTTTCAGAGAGTAGAAACACCATTCACTGGAATTTATATAGAAATGTATTTGTAATGAAATTTTAGCTTGGTCTAACCATGCAAGAAGCTATTATCCATCCGTTATCTTTATGTGCATGATTAGGAATAATAGCTGATTTGTGAAGTTATCTATTACTGGAAATAATCAAGATTAATGAGCCCTGTGGCACTTGCTGAATGCCTCGAGAGATTTATTGCTCAGGCTGTGCATTTCTCTTGTTTTGTTGTTGGTGCTGTCAGGAGCTTTTTCTACAACTGCAAATGGAGACATGGATTAATTGTAGACGAAGAAAAAAGCTCTTTCAATGTTATCAAGTATTTTAGCCTGTTCAATCACACCTTTCTCAATGACACTATTTTGTTTTATGTAATGATGTAATAGCTTACATCCCAATCTCCTCTAGATTGGCATTGAAAGTATGTGGCTCTCACCCTCAATGACACAAGTAACAGATATAAATGATACTGTTCTGTTAAGAATCTTGTCTCAAGCAAAAAGAGTCTAAAACCAAAGGGGAAACAAAAAGATCGCTAACACTGTCAACGCCACAGGAGTTAAAATCACTTTCTCAACCAGATCCTGCTTCTCCTCAATGGAACTGCTTTAGAGTTATAGGACTGCACAAATGACAGAGATACTGGACTCAATTGAAAGAAACTTCAGGAATGTGTAGTTTTTAAATTTTACATTTATTTTATATGTATAAGTGTTTTGTCTGCACATGTATCTGTGTACCACATGTTTGTCTAGTGCCCATGGAAGCCAGAAGGTGATGGATCCCATAGGATTGGAGTCACAGATGGTGATAAGCTGGCATGTGTGTGCTGGGGATAGGACCTGGGTCCTCTCCAGAGCAATCTTAACCATTGAGCCTTCTCTCCAGCCTCTCAGTACTTTTATTTTACCAACTAATAGTTAATGTGAAATTAAAAAAAACTGCTTTTGACATAAGGAAGATTGAAAAATGAGAATAAAACCTTTCAATGATCGGATCTCATTTTAGAGAAGCAGAAATAAAGACTTTGAGTCAGCTCATCTGCTTTGGAATCCAAGCTTTGCAATATGGTCATTTATAAATTCCAGCAAGTTATGTAAACTCTTTACATTTTATGGTTCAAATATAATCGAAGGAAACAACAGTATTAATAATCTAAAGTAGCTGGGATAGACTAAATAATAATACATGTAAATTGCTATGGAGACCTTTCAAAAAGGGAGGTACTATTGTTCTCTAATAACAATTTGCCAGTCAAGATATACTCAACCTCTTGTACTTTAAATTTAAAGTGTTCTGGGGCACTTGTTCAGATTTTTAAATCTATTTTGCTCAGTAGTCAAAGTTACTACACTGAGGATGGCCATTAAATAGAAATAGAGATTTGGCTGCTAGACTCAAGTGAGCCATGAAATAACAACATGATGTTGGTCAAGGCACTTTATTCTTGATTCAGTTTTCCTTTCTATAAAGAATTGGAATCTAACTTATAATGCCTTAAGTGATAACATTACATAAAATATTAGATTATACTTAACTCTTTTTAATTAAATTTGAGGAAAGGAGTATCATTGTAACATAAAATCAAAGCAATTTACTCAAAATTCTGAGTTGTAAATAAAAAGGAAGCTAGATTTGAATATGCAGAAGATTACTGCATTATCTACTAGGAACTAGAATGAGGCCACAGGGTGTTTACTTGTAGAAAAATTTCAGAAACCAAACCCTTTACAAAAATGCAATAATAGCAGAATATCCCAACAGGATTCTCCTAATGTGCTAGAGTAAATGATATTAACAGGATCATCGGGTTCACTTAAAAGCATGTAGTGTACTGATGACCTTAGTGTTTGATAACAGGACTTTGTGTTTGTGAAGAGGTCTGTTAATCTCTAGATTATAATTACCCACTCTCTTGTTAGAATTTAGAATGAACTGGGTTTTTTTTCTGTTCCCCTTTCTACAGATTTGTTCTAATTATCAATAGGATCTGAGATTTCTCCACCAATGGAAAAATAGCTATATTTAAGCAATTGTTTAAGATGTAATTTTATTTTCCATACAAAAAGCAGACTATGTGAATTCAAGTGCATGATTTCATAATTTCTCTCTCGCAAATCCTACCCATGATTTTGTCCACTAATATACTATTTATCTTTTAAAGTCAAAGTCAAATTTCAAGCCACTGCAATTTTTAAGTTTTGCAAGTGACAGTTATCTTTATGGCAGTGCTCCAAATTTTTTTCTAATTTCTAATGAAGTATTTTTTTTCTAATGAAGTATTTTATATAGACTTATAAGTATATATTTTTTTCAGTGAACCCTAGAGGAATTCAAATAAGAACAAAGGCATCACTAATCCAAGTTAGCTAAACATATAGCAAAAAACTGTTATATGTTTGTGTATTCCCTGTCTTTCCAACAAGAACTAAGCAGAAAGATGATCTTTTTTTAAATTTATTTATTTATTAAAGATTTCTGTCTCTTCCCGGCCACTGCCTCCCATTTCCCTCCCCCTCCCCCAGTCAAGTCCCCCTCCCTCATCAGCC
>NC_022018.1:24287662-24338993 GCF_000317375.1 Microtus ochrogaster
GTAGTCCTCATTGTCCGCTATGATCTTTTAATTAGTATTTTTTCCACCACCATATTTGGCACATACCATCACAAAACTTGTTATTAATATGTTTTGGAATTACTTTTACCTTTTGTATTATAGCCAACTAGCGAACAAGACAACAGATTCTTTTGGAGTTCTCTGTCTTCTGGAGGCTAAAAAAAAACAAACTATTTAACTGACAGTTTCTCTTTTACCAAATTCAACCTCAAGCAGACCACTGACAACCAGCAAGGCTGGATCCTCATTATAGGCTGGTAACTGCTTGGAATACCATGAGGTTCACACCCCTGGTTCCAGGGAATGACAAATAGCAAGTTGTTCATACTTCAGTAGATTAGCAATGAGAAGCATGAGTGAAAATGTATTGGCTATATGAAATCCTCTCTTTTAGAGCTCTCTGCATGTACTCTCTGATTTAACCCTGTCACTAAAAGAAGAAGAAATAATCTGTCCTTTTTGAAAATGAAGAATACAAAGTAAATAGATTTTCCCAAATAAATGGTAGAAGCAAGATTTCAATTCAAGCTGTCAGAACTCCACAACTCTTGATTTTAACCACTAACCTCTCTGCTACATGGGGCAGGGGATAATTGTATTCCTCTCCATTTCAGTGAAAGGAGTGAGAAAGGAGGGATGGGCGATAGGTTCGGAGAGAAGACATGGTAGCACTTAATATTTTACCTAAAGCCCAAGGGCTTCCAATTATTCACAGTCTGGTTATACACCTGGTCACCATGCTGATTACAGAAAGCTATACATAACACAGCTAACAAACTAAACTTAAAGCCAGTCTTCACTATTTTCTCCCACTAAACTCAATTAGCTATATTTAAGAAGCCATTCTTAGATAAGCATTCACAGTGAAATACCTATTGTTTCCCATGATAAGCAACCGAGCAGATGGAAAAGCTGCCCCTCCCGCAACTGGGCATCTGTCAAAACAATAATATCCTTTTATCAGTTTGTTATTTCCCCAACAGAATTGTCAGCTGTCAATGTATTCCATAGTATGAACAGAGGGTCTCACTGCCAGTCAAAAGAAATAAAAATCACAGCCCAATGAAACATTTAATGGACATTAGGACTTTAGTCCAAAGTAAAGATTGGCTCAGCAATGGCTGCCCACTATGCAGAAGAGAAGCTAGTTTACCATGGAAGCTTTAAATTAAGTACTCAGATGGCATTCCCTCTACAATGAACAACCACAAAGGCACTTCCATTTCTGTTTTGGTATCATACAGAAAGTATATTCTCAAACAATGAGTGTTAGATAGAGATGAAGGAAGTGGCTAATACATACAGGAACTTTCACATCTATTACCAGCTTTGGACAAAAGTAACAGTCAAGAATTTATTTACATTTATAGATGCTCATGTAGTTGATGAATATATGTTTGAATAATCCTGAGAAAAATGAAAATTCATGCTTCTGGACTTCTGAAGGAAACAATAAATTCTTCCACCAGCATCCACTAGATACCAAAGGCCTTATACTAGGCACTAAGAAATTATATATTAATAATATTAAAAGACTTGCAAATAGATATTTAAACAAAGGCAGAAAAGGCCAAACAAGTTAATAAAGGGAGTCAAGGGCCACCGTTTAAAAACGTCCTCACCTAATTTTTACAAGGAATCTTTGTCATCTCCATTTTTAAGGCTGCTAAGAGTTAAACAGATCACCCAGGATGAGCATTAATATAAATTTTGGCACTTAACTAGTGGCTCTTAAGGGCACAGTGTTTTCACTCTGCCTTATAGGCTTTCATAAATAGGAAACAAACCCAAACACTGGAAATCTAACAATTGTAATTTGTAAAATTCATGGTATAAGACAGACTAATCTTTTTCTTAGTGCTGTGTGCATGCTAGGAGTAATACAAGTAATGACTAACAAATGCCAGGGTAATCTGTTTGTTACTAAATGCTATTGATGTTTGCTCTGCATTGTTGTCACTGTGATCACTACACACTGATACTTCTGGATGATAGCAATGGCTAGCCCAAGAGTGAAGTCTGAATTACAATTTCTCTATTATGAATTGCTCCACTGATGTAAAAGTGGACTATATGTGTTTTCTCTGCATTTTTATAGAGTTGACAGCTGAATTTCAACCTATCCCTTGGGTATACCCTAAAACCAAGTTTTATAGGTGCGAGAGCACGAGTGTGCAAGCGCGCGTACACACACACACACACAGAAAGAGAAACAGACACACACACACAGAGACACAGAAACAGATGGATGCACACTGAGGCAGAGAAACATGCCTACATACAACAATTCTTAAAGACTAAGCCAGGTGGTGGTGGTGGCACATACCTTTAGTCCTAGCATTCAGGAGGAAGAAGCAGGTGAATCTCTGTGAGTTTGATACCAGCCTGGTCTAGAGTGAGTTCCAGTAGAGACAGGGCTGTTACATAGAAAAACCCTGCCTAGAAAAAACAAAAAAATAAAATAAAATAAAAATAAAATAAAAAAATAAAAATAAATAAAAGTTTAAGGACAAGAAATCAAATAGAGAAAGGATAGTTTTATACATTCAATACAGGAAGAACATGTACTGCTGACATACTTCAACTGCACATACAAATAAAAAGACGAATGAAAGAATGTTTTAATCAATTGTGAAACAAATCTTTTTTTAAGTTCATGTGTTTGCTTGCTTCTTGAATCATACCACATTTATACTAAAGATATTGGAGATAGCATAATCACAAATGAATGAAAGAAATAATAATTCCTCCAAGAAACAACTTCTAGATATCAAAGGTTTATAGTGTTTCCTTGTGTAAGTCAAGGATAGATTACAAGTAAGATAAGATAGAACGGCTGCCTTTATTTGTTTTTCTTTTCTTTCCAAATTAAGACACTGAACAATCTATATTTCTGTTATCAGAAATAATCATTCATTACTTCAGTAAGCTTTAAATGCACACATATAATATCATAGTGTCATATCTCTACCTACATCTACTGGGTGGTGTGTGTGAAGGGCTTGGAATCTGAACAAATTTTGAAAAATAAAGAACTTAGAGATCAAGGATACTCTAGACGAGAAGTTCTCAACCTGTGAGTCACAACCCCTTTGGGGCTCAACAACCCTTTCACATGGGTCACCTAAGACCATCAGAAAACACAGATATTTACAATTCATAACAGTATAGATAATTAAAATTATAAAGTAGAAATAAAAATAATTTCATGGTTGGGGTCACCAAAACATGAGGAACTATATTAAAGGGTCCTACAATTAGGAAGGTTGACACCCCCTCCCTGCTCTAGAGCTATGAAACTGAGAATTCTAGAAATGAATCAGGCAGTGAACTGAGAACAGGGAGGGCATACGAAAAGACTCCCTTGAAGAACCTGGAGTTGAGTTATTCTTTATGAACATCTGTAAGTTAGGTAGATTTATCTCAGTGAAAGTAGTAAATTTTACATCCCCCTTTGTCATCATTTTCTATAAGTAAAGCATAAGTTCATCAAAAGTAAAGCCTGTGGAATCCGAGGAACTAAAAATTGTGGGAACTCATTTCACATAGTAATATATTTCCCTACATACTTCCTTAGGGAAATATAAGAAATGGAAATTACACAGAAACTAGAAAAGGGAAAGAAATTAATAGAAAACATTGATACAGATGCGTTTTAAATGCTTTGAAATTTATGTATCTATTACACTATGGAACTGTCCTCAAAGAAAAGAATTCAGAACTTAAACTGGTAAGATAGAAACTATAAGAATATGAAATTACCTTGACCAGGCAGAACATAATATATTCCAGTCTATGTAATGGGTCACTTCTCAATTCTCATTTATTTTCATCCCCTGTGGTAAGCTTTTCTCAAGGATTACTCTGGGCTTCAGAACTACTCAAATGCTTTTATAGATAGTACCATCTGTCTAAATCCTGACATAGCAATTTGAAGTCAGACTATGGAGTGTGTCCTACAAATTTTCTTCCACTTATATAACAGTTCCTCAAGCTATGGAACTAGAGTTCATAAAAGTAAAATTAATTTTATGTTCATGTGTATCATATGGGTATGATTATGACTGAGTTGCCGAAAGTTTGTCAAGAGGTTCATGCCTGTATTTCAACATATCTTACAGAGCACTGGAATATCTAACAATAAACAACTAACTCTGAAACTAGTTACTTTCTAGTTCTAGCTTCACATTTCATTGAAAAGACTAATAGGTCCTTTTATGAGGCTCAGAAGACTTGCATTGTTTCCAAGACAGAAGAACACTGAAGTTATAAAAGACTTACAATGGACTACACAGAATTGATTTACTTGAATTATTTAGGATTTTCCCCAGTGTAGTGCTTTCTTTATCCTATCTGAGCATGGCTTAAAAATTTTTGAAAGAAAAAACAATTGGCAATAGTAGTTGAATCAAAACTTATGCATCAGTGAGCAACCTTTTGCAGGAATATGTTCTGGTGCTGGCACACATTTCCCCAGTTCTTATCTAGCTGTTCTTGGAGACTATTTTGTACATTCAAACTCTAACACCTACAACGATAACTCCAAGGCATTGTGTGAACTACAACCACCAAAGATATGTTAACTACTTGGGTTAATTATTTTTAAAACTGCATAGGGTGGGAACAGTTACGATTTTATAGGTAAGAGATTTAGACCCACAAGAATAAAAAGTGATTTGCCTAAGTTTACTGAGCAGTAAACAGCAGAGAAAGAATTCAATGCTAGGATCTCATCTACAAGTCCAATACTTCTTTCACAGTCTCTAGTTTACCTGTTTTTAAAAAGCTGTATGCTACAAGTCTAGGTTAGATATGGCAGGCTGATTTTCCTTTATTCAAGTTCCTATAGGCCTGAAATTTTACTATTAAATATCAATATCTTTATTTTTAAAGCTAAAATCAGCAGATTTAAATTTTCTTCATATTTTAAGGCTAAAAACAGTAAATTTATAGATCCAAGTTACACTTCTTTTCTATAAATTTTTGCTTAATGAATCCATATCATTTCAGCATATACCAAGGGGTTATAACTTCACCAGCTATGAACAGCATTCATGGGGGGAAGTAGGTGGTAGCAGCTGGAGGGGGGCTGTGGGTGTACTCATGTGTGGAAGTTAAATTTGACATTCTGATATTTTCCTCAACTGCTTCTCCACTGGATATTTTCCTTTTTGAGAAAGGATCTCTCCCTAATCCTCTGTATCACCATTTCCACCATACTAGCTGGCCAGGAACCCTGGAATCCACTTGGTTTTGCCTTCTGTTTCTGGGGTTTACAGGTATGTGCCTACATGCCTAGCTTCTACATGGACACTGGAAATCTGAACTCAAATTCTTAGGGTTGTTCATGTTGAGTACTTTACCTACTATGTCACTTCTCCAACTCCACTGTTCTTTCAAAAGTGGACATCAGTTGCTGTATGTATGCTCCTTCAGTGACTTGTTATCATTCAGTACTCCATTTAATTTTGGGTTATAAAGCATATTTATTAGGCCCTTATCTTAAAACACAAGTGTTGACAAATATCTCTGGGTCTGGCTCTACCACAGAAGCTAAAGTGAACAGTGCACAGGAAAAGCCCCAGGCCACATCTGTCAAGCTCTTGCTGTATAATGTAGTGAGCACATGTCTCTGAAATACTAATGCAGCCTTAAGCATCTGGCTTTTCTTGTTACTATTCAAAAAGTTCTGTTCCTTTTTGCTAATTGTTAGCTTTAGGCACCTAAGCATTACATAGCATTTTTAAGGCAAAGACCCTCTACCCCACCTGACTACCTTTTTATATCTACTATCTACACTTTCTTTTATTAAATATGCAACCCAATTTCTCCTTTTTAATTCAAGGAACTTCATATAAACTAACTTAAAATAATTAGCTTCTTACACTAATTTTGTTAGTTTATCTTTTTTGAAAAAAAGGATTTCAACTAAAACAAGAAAGCCAGACAAATGGCAGTTGCATCTAATTCTAGAACTCAAGGAAGGCAGGGAGATTATGCTTTCTGAGCCTAGCTTGGGCTATATAGTGAGACTGTACCAGAAAAATAAGCCAAAGAAACCAAGAAGAAGAAATTACTTATTTTGATCACTTTGACACATTATGTTGTAGTAAATTAAAGACTCCAATTGAGACTTTGCCCTAATAGTTTTACCCGGTCTAGGAAGCTGAGATCACCATTTCACAGTATCTGTCTGTTTGATAACTTTTATGAGTCTCTTTTCATTTCCCAAACTGATGTGGATGCTCCTCCTCACTTCATTCTTGCCATCCCACAAACCTCACTACTAAGACAAGTCTCCAGTGGGTGACAAAGAGAACTATGGTAAACAAAAGATACATTCATTTTGAGACATTGAACATCTTAGTCAACATTAGGTTTCAGCATGACTTTTTTCTTATTCAAAGTACAACAGCTTTCCTTGGAGTTTTTAAAAATAGTTCTTTACAAAAGAATAGAACACTCTCAGTAAAATGCTTTAAGGAACAAACTGCCACCTCTCACAAGCTTTCCTTACTGCTCATCATCCAGCCACACTCTCCAAACCCTCCTATAGGACAGGCTACCCGGAGACAGGGTTTCTCCGTGTAATGGTCCTGGCTGTCCTGGAACTCACTCTAGACTACTCTGGCCTCGAACTCAAGAGATCCACCTGCCTCTATCTCCCTAGTGCTGGGATCATAAGCATGTGCCACCATGGCTCAGCCAGCTACACCAGCATGTCTGTCAAGAACCTAGTCTTTAAGTTGAAAAGCCCCTGTGAAAGCCATTTTTCTACTTAAGACTGTGCCACTATTGCCACGAGAAGATCATGAGGAAAAGAGGAGCCTGACTCTTCTGGGTATGAATCACAGCTCTAACTCCTCTAACATGGCTGACATCTGAAAGGAAATGATCCTTCTTTAAATAGTTCATCACTCTCAAATGTAATAACAAATCAAACTCATAGGATTATTTTTAATTTATTTATTTATTATGTATACAATATTCTGTCTGTGTGTATGCCTGCATGCCAGAAGAGGGCACCAGACCTCATTACAGATGGTTGTGAGCCACCATGTGGTTGCTGGGAATTGAACTCAGGACCTTTGGAAGAGCAGGCAATGCTCTTAACCTCTGAGCCATCTCTCCAGCCCCCAACTCATAGGATTTTTGTGAACAGTAAACTTGATGCAACTTTGGTTGGGTGCCTGGTCTAATACAACCTTAGTATATTCAATTTGATTATCAAAACGGATGCCTTCTATATCTTGTCATAAAAGGTAAGTCAGAATTCAAGGAGACTCTTGGATTTGAATATTCAAAAATATGATCATTCAAGTAGCCATATATGTACACTGATTTAAATTAAAGATTAACAAAAATACATTAAAAACAAAAATAAATATGAAAATGGACAGGCTTACTATTAACATCTGATCATTTGATATTACTATCTTCCTTTAAACAGCCAAATTTCTCCAAAACAAACAAAAATAAATAAATAAATAAATAAATAAATAAATAAATAAATAAAAATTTTGAATTAACTGCCTCACCTCAGATTTGGAATCTTATTACTTTACTGAACTGTTTTTACAAGTATCAAATATCTTCATGTTGCTCAATTCAAGAAGAACGTTACTTGAACTCTCCCTATATTTACTACTGACTTCCTTCACTTAGCATTTTCCATGAGCTCAGCTACGTTTCTGCTCCTCTTTCTCTACCTCTTTCTGGTGGCCAGGTCACCGGGCGCTTGGTCTTCTCTCATTTTACATGCTCACAGGCATATTTCATATTGTTAATGATCTTAATAAATTAAAATTTCCAACCATACTAAATTCATACATATGAATCATAACCATACATGTCCAGTTCAAAACTCTCATGAGGTTCTCTCCCTCATGTACAGGTGCCTACCTTAATACCATTTCACATATCTCAAAGCTCACCTCAAAGGATCTTATCTCTGCTTACAGTTATTAGGTTTCTTCTGTCCGTAGCCCTCCAAAGACCGGGCTAGAGCCAGTGTGGATGGCGCTGCATTTCAGCTATTCAAGCCTTCATTGCGTCCTCTAGCGAGCCACTCCACCTCAGGGCCTTTCATTGTTTCTCCACTCCCATAGCTCTGCCTCCTGAAGTCTTAGTACAGCAGAGACTACAAAGAATCACTATCACCACTATCTAGGTCACCCCTCCCTTCCTTCCTTCTTCCATTCTTCCCTTCTTCCCTTCATTTACTTGTAATATCATATTGTAAAGTTCTGGGGACCAATGTCAAGGCCCCCAATATAGTACACAGACTTCTTGATGAAGTATATTACCAGCCCTACACTGTCTTCTGAATCGTAGACATGAAAGGCATTTTTATCACTTTCTTTCTCTTTGTTATCAAGTGGGAAAAGTCATGTTTTTACTGAATTCTAAGTATGTTTTATTAAATATTTTCCTTAATTTATATAAACTAAGGTGACTAGATTTTTTTCCATCATACCTTTCTGAAAGATGTTGTAAAACTGTGAATAATGCAGTAAAGAAAATTCAAAACAGAGCAATGAAGTCTTACTCCATAATTGTATCATCCTTCTGACAGGTCCATCATTCTGGCTTTTTTATTCTTGATTTTTTTTTTCTAATGTGCTTGGAATAGTTAATAAGCAAAGATGTACTAAGTCCTCAGGAATGTTCCAGAACACTAAGATGCCACAATTCATCTTAGCTTTGAAAAGGGGTCCAATGGCATCATTTAGTAATGATAAGGCATCATAAGTTATTTCCTGCCTGAAATAAATTCTTTTCCCTTTTAAGATTCTACAGGAAGATAAAATGTATGGAATATAATAGATGTCACAACAACAAGAAAACCTCCAACACAAATGCATGGTCCAAAGGCCCCTGGTGGTGTAGTGAGGGCTCAGGGAGCTTCCCTAGCAATAAGGCAGCACAATACTGCCATTATCTTGAAGGAGAGGTTTTTCAGGATTGCCCTAGGATGTTAGAATGAACTTGCCCATTATACAGTTTCATAATAATATTGTCTTCCCTTTCACGGCACTAAGCACAGCTGTACTTTGGCATTTACTAGTCTTGTTAGTAAGAAATCAACGTTCATTTTCACAAAAATAAGGACTGTGAGGCAGGGACTGTGACTTTCATTTCCAGCAAATTTCAGTATCTGGAGTCAAGCATGGCACATACTGTAAATTCTCACCATGGACCTTAGGGAAATGAATCCAAATTTACTGCTTTATCCGGTCACTACAGACAAACATTGTACAAACAGACAAGCTACTGAACCATCATTTTTCCTGTAAGGAAAATCCTTCTACTTTATCCTTCTACTTTATTCCCCATTGTGTGATCCTTGACAATTGTAGAGAACATATTTACTAAGTACCTACTGGGTTGAGGTGGTTTCAATATTAATTCTCAAAATCTTACAAAGTGCATACTTATTACTAGTTTTATTTTACAGGTGGGGAGCTGAGATTTAGAAGGTTAAATAACTTGTTTGAGGACAGAGAATCAATAAGTAAATAGAAAAAGATTTAAATTAATACCTGATCTGACTCTACCCAGTGTTCCACTGAAAGACACCAGAAAAGAATGCTCTACTTCTGTTAACAACTATCCAGAATGATTCAGGAGTTTCTTGGTTAGGAAACAGTGGGTACAAAATGGCACTATCAAAAGAGTGATTATTCAATTTAAATCAATATTTTATTTGGTTTCTCTGCATGAATTATTTGTTTTTGTTTTTTCTTAAGATCTGTAGTCTCCTTGCCTTATTGTGAAATCTCATTTAAGATTGGAATATTTGCCATTCAAGTTCTGTCAGTATTTCCATTTTCATTGGAAAATAGAAAGTTGGCTCCATTATAATAATAGGTATTGTCATAGATATGACACATTTGCAAATATCTCTTTATTAAGCTGTCAAATGAGATGGGAGTAAACAGTAGGTGACAACTAGTGTTCAATAGGCTGACCTCCCAGATGAGTGATTCTCTGATGGGGAACCCCATGTGGTACCATCACTGGATATAGATAGCTGTTTGTCTGTCTGGAATTTCTCTCATGAGTCACTTCATTTCTTCCCTCAGAATGGCTTTGGGTGCTTTCCTACTGCTTGTGTGTTTATTTTGTGAAAATATCCCATCTATTGAGCACACATGTATCTGTGGATGGTCAGGAAGATGATTTCTCATTAACCTGTATAATTATGATATATAGAAAATATGCTAGGACATGTTTAATAACTAGACCTATTGTTCCACGAGGGTGTAAGACACTTAAAATTGGCTTTGTTCCTTTTACTCAGACTAACACAAAAATAACAATTTCTCCTCAGTCCAAGGCAAACTGCACAAAATTAGCTCATTTTTACCTCAGAGTAAGTTTAAACTATACTAAAGGTTTTTGTAAATGGATCCTAAGTTTAAAACTTTACAGTTATATACAAGGTCAGAGTTACAGGTGTCTAACCAAGGTTATTTAAACAAAGCAACCTAAAAAGTTATGCCAATTCTTTGCTTACCAAGCCTAGTTGATAAAAGACCTAAGCCTCAAAGCTTATCTCACTGGGCACTGTGCCCATGCCCTCTGGTCACAGTCTTATTCCAGAAACCTTGAAACTTTGTATAAAAAAAAATGTATTTAAGCCAGGTGAACAGAGAAACAGAGAATTGGAACAAAGGAGGACTGGAAGTTAGAGTTAGAATTAGAGCCAGCAGAAGAATAAAGAACATGACTCGAACAGCATGTATGTCAATTCATCCCCTCAGACTAGAAACTTTCTAAGTTTCCTTCGCTTACTGTAGCATCTGACCTGAACCTTTGGAGATAGTTTTGTGACCTAGACTCACAAGCTATTGATATCAAATTCAGTAAGAAAGCCCCCCATCAGGGACTCAGTTCTTATACACTTCAAAACATGTTTGTACTTCATATAAAAACTGCCTGCTTTCATACAACACAAAGACATCAAAGAAGCTATTTTTAATCTTTCTCCTGTGCACACATTTATATAGTCTTCTTAGCTATAATGGCTTCCTACTTGGAACTTATTTCACCTCATACATTTCTATTAAAGACTTTGCACCCTCCTTTCAAAATGTAACAGCAAAGTCATAAGGTGACATCAATAGC
Source organism: Microtus ochrogaster (assembly GCF_000317375.1). NCBI lineage: Eukaryota > Metazoa > Chordata > Mammalia > Rodentia > Cricetidae > Microtus > Microtus ochrogaster. The sequence continues at coordinate 24,298,814 of NC_022018.1, forward strand.
CATAAAAAAAATTGGAGTGACATTAAATATAACTTGATGTTGGAAGAAATTGAGAGAGAACCAAAAGTCACAAATTCAACCCCCCTACATAATTTTTACTTTTAGGCAGAAGCATTTATCATACCACATGACGATTATTGCAGAGCCAAGAAAAGTGCTATCTTGATTGTTTTGCTTCAACCCAACAATAGCTATACCAATCAGTAAGGAAGGAGAAGATCCAACATGAGCACATGCAGGCACATGTAAAACAATCAATCTAGCATCTCCACCCCAAATCCACACTTTCTGGGAGAGAGAAAATTATGTTATAATTTGGTCAAACTTTGACAATGTCTAACACTAAACTAATTCAAGTAGCAGCTGACCCTGTCTCCCTCTCCATCCCCAATGATCAACACATAAACACACACATGAAAGGGTGGATGGATGGATGGAGGGAAGGGTGGAGGGAGGGAGGAGTGGGATGAAGATAGGGAGGGAGCCAGAGCCATAAGGTCCTGCATGTACTTCCAGGTCAATTTGTAATTTCTGTCTAGCATTCATGCATGGGAATTGGTGCTTGGCAGTCCAGAAAAGATACAACTTAAGGTAAAAAATTCTGATAAACATCAAGACATATGTGTGATCATATCACTTGTTTTTCTACTCAATCGCTTTCAAAGGCTTTCCATGCACTGATAAAATCAAATTTTTGCAAGGTCCTAGGTAGTCTGGACACTACTGTGCCCATGTTTCCCTATCTTCTGCACATCTAGACAGCTGCACAACTACCACAGCTGTTGTCAGGCTCTTGTGTCAGCATTCCTGTTTCACAGAGCATTTTCCCTGGATGTACCTTCTGCATGGACTGTCCTGATATTACCACATGGTACACCTTTTACACCTTTGGTTTTTTTCATGTATCCCCTTTCACATAAAGCCTATACTGACATATTTAACCACTCCCTCACCCAATTCCCTGACCCTGCTCTAACTTCTCTAGAGCATGTACTTTTTAATACCGTTGTTGCATTATCAGTTTTCTGTTTCTTCTATCAGACTACATATTCCATAAAGCTAGGACAAATTGTCCCCTTTGTTCCCTGATAGTCTATAAACACTTGTTGAATAAATGAAGTCTGAACTTCATTTTAGATTTAAGTTTCCCCTTGCTGGTTCTAAAAGTAAAACCGTATCTTGCCATTTTGTCATTTTGACACCAACACATCAAAAACCACTAAATGATCCAGAAAATCCTCTAGGCAACAAAATGGATTATTCACTGGATATTAACTTGTTTTGTGTATTTATTTCTGTCAATCTCTTTTTTTCCCCAAAGAATCTGAGGTTCTTCTAGTATTAAGGCTATCCCAAACTCCCAAGATAAATTAACCAATTCTCTAAAGAAGAAATTCTTTGACAAAATGTGAAACTCCCGAAGATTTTATATATATATATATATATATATATATGTATATGTATAATTTTAAATATAAAAATTGCTTAATCACCAAATTTTTTTGATAACAAGGAATTCTGTAATAATAAAGGCATAGACTGCAGGATTACCAGGTCTAATCTAGATGACTAATTACACATATAACTTGAGAAAGAACTATTTTTGAAATAGAGACCAGACCCATAAAGCTCTGCAATCTTTTTCTGCCTGGTCAAATTTTAGATGATTTCCTGACCACTGAAGAGTTTGTGCTAAGCCAGGCTTCCCCAGCTCAGGCAATAGATTTCTCTCTCTGGCTGCAAGTCACATTATCTCATGAATGAACTGTTATTTAGGTCAGTAAAGAGGCTCTGGCCTAATTGAATGTGCATTTATCCCTGATGTTCATGCTCTATCTATCAAGATTTTTACAGTTATTGAGAGTGGAGACTGTTATCAGTATGCAGAAGAGACTATGGTGATTAGGCTGCACTTGAAGCTGAACAGTTCAAAATACCAGGATAATTTCAAATATTTAATTTTCTCAAATTATGTCTTCATTTCATGTTGGAAGAGTGCACATACAGCGGTCAGAAAACAATTTGAAGAATTGGGCTTTGTTCTTCTACTTTGTGGATCCCAGAAATGAAACTCAGGATGTCAGGTTTGACAGCAAGTGCCTTTTCCTGCTAAATCATCACTCTAAATCTTTCAAACTTGAATGATACTTTTTGAAATCTCATTTTTCAAAAAAGGCATGCTATCTGGCTTTAACTTTGGAGCCTGGAGTTCTACAGTGACAAAGGCAATCAAGTGTTTCTTCATATTTTCATTCAATTATTGTGTGTGTCTGTGTGTGTTCATGCACACTCATGAAGTTGTTCTCAGAAGGCCTAACCAGGGGATCAAGAACAGTTGATGTATAGCTGGTTATAAGTCCCTTGATGTGGGTGGTGGGAACCAAAGTCAGATCCTCTGAAAAGACTGTGAATATTGTTGACTGCTGAGCCCCCGCCCATTCCTATCAAAGGCAAACAAAACATAATTCATTGACTAAATAACTATCCCATACTCATTACGAGGGGAATGATGGTGGGACTGACCTTGGTAAATAGTGATTCGATCCAAATAAAGAATGTGGTTGAGAAGAAACAAGATCCAAAAGTCTAAAAGAAAAAAAAGGTGAGGCCCTGTGAGCTGATTAGAAAACTCAGCCTGTACCCACAAATTACCTTAAATATGCTAAAAATGAGATGATTCTATTAGTGGTACATTTATATTTAAAGAAAACTAAAGTATGTTTCACCAACAACAAGAAATATAAACTATAGGATGATATCCTGATGAGTCTTTTCCAGAGGAGCTGACAGTCAGGCCTGACATATATGGCAGACACGCAAGTTATTTTCTGAACAAACTTATGAATGATTAGCATTTGCTGTGCTATTGAATGACTACAAGTCCACTAGCGAGCACAGCGCTGAGGGTGCTATGGAACATGAGATTATTTATACGGAGTATAGAAAGTACATATATTTTCTACCTCTTCCTGCCTAAGGTAAAACAAAGCAAAGATATTAAAGCTCCACTTTCAGAGACTATGAGTTAGCTAGTCAGAAAAGGATCCAAATATCAGGGTTTTTAAAATACTACTTAGGTGAATGAAGTTCATGTATATACAAAAACAACAACCACTGATCTCTTGGTATAACAATGATTATTTGTTTTGTTTTAGACAAGGTCTCACTTCCTGGCTGACCTAAACTCAAAGTGACATTTGTGCCTCTGTCTCTACTTCACAGGTGCTGGGATTATAGGCATGTGTCTGGCCATACTGAATTCCTAAATATACAATACTCTGATGTGGGATTCTCCTCTGTATGCTGTGAATATGTTTTAGTACTATTGATTAATAAAGGAGCTGTTTTGACCATTGGCTTAGCAGAGTAAAGCAGGTGTGAAATCTGAACAGAGATATACAGAGAGAGTAGGCAGCGTCAGACAGACACCATGTAGCTGCCCAAGAAGCAAGAGGAAACAAACCACAAGCCTCGTGGTAAAATATAAAATAATAGAAATGGCTTAAGATATAAGAGCTAGCTAGACATACTCCTGAGTCATTAGTCAAACAGTGTTGAAATTAATACAGTTTCTGTGTGATTATTTGGGTCTGGGTGGCCAAGAAATGAATGTGCTCTGTTTACAACACTCTTACCTACACTGATAAACCAGAAAAGTTTTCTTTTAACTTAAAGATATTTGCCATACTGGTGTGACATTCCAGAAAAGTCTGATATCTGAACTTAAAATATGAAAGCATATCCTAATTATGTTCTATTTACTATCGAATGAAGAAATAAACCTTATTTCTATGATGCTTTCACGTAAAATTTGTAGTCCCAAATTACTCTTAAAAGGAAAATTATATACATGATGTCTAACAGGCAGAGATGTTTGAAATAGAAATGGGTAATTAAAACACTACGGCTTCAATAATGACTTTTAATGCTTCTATGCCTGTTTTAATAGGAAAATCACAAGTAGTATAGCTGTTGTTTAACCATTTCAAATCAGTATCTTTCATTTAATGATTTCAAAGTAGTTCACAGATTTCAAATTGGGAACAAATATTTAACAGGCTTCCACCTCTTTACATGTAGCATGCATATTTTCTAAACTTTGCTCCTCAAAAGCATCTCAGAGGAGGACCCTGAATTGTTAAGAGTGGCAGCAGTTATAAAAGCTGTGGCACTGAAAGGCCAGAACGTCAGCATTACTAGGACACTGTACCACAGAAGACATTTCCCACAACTAAAATACCCTTTTTCTATAGTCAGCTACACTAAAATGACAGAATCTTGCCCATGACTACCTCAGTCCTCATGAAGTACAATGGCTTTTGTGCTGGAATAAAGTACCCCCAGCCACTCTATGGTAGCAGGGATTGAGTGATGTTTACTCAATATCTCTGGACAAATAAAATGCAAAGCATACCATGGTATCTCAGGCAGGAGAACAGAATAAAATTCTGCTGTCTGAGGATAAAAGTTGTGTGGCAGCATGGGATAAACTGAGCTCTGCCTTCAAATGCCATGCTCTGCGCACAGCCCTCGCACTCAGAAGTTGGTCGCAGCACTGAACTTTTTACATTCCTCTTTCCTTCCTCTTTCCTTTCTCTTCCTTCTTCCTCCTAATTTCAAAAACGAACATTTTGGCTAAGCTTCTGTATTAAATGAGTACAAGAAAGAAAAGTATGAGCCAATTCAATGCTTTTAATTATCTGCCCTGTGACAGACCAGCAACTCAAGATTGAAACCTAAGCCAAATTTGATAAACTTTCGTCATTTAAATTTTAAAGCACCATGCTTTAAAGCTTGGAGAATAAAAGCTTTTTAAAGTTCCATTCAGGAACACTGTCAGAAGATGGAAACTTACATCTGAGATCAGATAGTCAAAACTTGCTGAAAAGTTTGGAGAAGTAACAGCACTCTCGACTCTCCAGAAGCCCGAGGCTAAGCCTGCCTCTGACAGACAGAAAATCCTTGCATATTCCTTGCATCTTCTGTCTCCATGGCACACTCTGGAGTGTGCAGCCATAAGCTGACTGCAGTTGCACAACTCCATTTTGGGGGCTCCAGAGAAGGCTTTAAATCCTCCTCCATAGTGGGGAACATTAACATCAGATATGCTTTCACCATCTCTCCTAATTTCTGCTTCAAGTGGGTTTTCATTAAGGACTATGAGGCAAGCAAAAATACTTCCTTTATGAGAAAAAAAAGCCCACTGTCTATTTTTACTTGCTTAGTAAATACTCTGCAAAATTTGCTTTCCAGCTTAACAAAATATCTCAAACTTCCCATCATCCTTGTAAGGTAGGCCAAATTATTAGGTACACTGTAAAGATAAACACACTGAAGTACTCTCTCTCCATTCCAAAACAAACATTTGATTTCATACAAATCAAGTGGAAAAATCAGGGATTAAGGAGTACAGTGCACACGTTAGCTGACTCCCTGAAACAGCATCATCAAGTGACAGACAAGTAGAGGGTGGAAAACGTGGTGCAATGTGAACAGGGATGTCTGTGTCCGCGTAATAGTTCTGTTTTCTAGCACAGAACACTGACAGTCTTTGTTTTTTTAATTTTATTTATTTATTAAGGATTTCTGCCTCCTCCCCGCCACCGCCTCCCATTTCCCTCCCCCTCCCCCGATCAAGTCCCCCTCCCTCATCAGCTCGAAGAGCAATCAGGGTCACACTGACAGTCTTAACTGCTTCTACAGTTTGTCTCATATCCAAAGAATAGTAAGCAATGTCACTCCCAAAGTGTGATTAGTGAAAAATTGTACTTTATACTTTAATATCACACATCAAAGGAAAGCAAGTAGAGCTAAGAGATGCAAAATAGGATGCAAATATAGTGTAACTCTTTAAAATGAATCTTTTTTTTTAATCAAGAAAAATACACATGGGCAGGTACAACTGAATATACTGTACCTGTAGGAAAACAATTTGTAGATACAACAGTACTTAAAATTTTATTTCATGGCTGAGATCAGGCTAAATGGTCTGTCATTTATTTATAATAAATAAAGAGTAAACTCTTTTACATTACATTTAAACATTGAACAATGGCTCCAGAAGAGAGGGTCTTAAATTAGAGTTTTGCATATTTTTTTCTTCTCATAACATATTCCTAATTGATTAAGGCAATATTTCCATTATGTTTAGCCTCTTATTTCTTTTCAGACAATGTAAAGTTTAGGCAGGATAAAAATAGAGAAAAAAAAAACCTCATTTAATTTAGCAAATCTTTCTAACAGTGAAAAGTAGTTTTGCTTGCTACATACAACTGTTCTTGGAAAACTGTTAGTACATGTCAGAATCTTGTTGGATACAGCATCTTAGCAAGTGTTTTTCTGGTAACATGAGTTAAAGGAATGATTCTGGGGTTTGGAGAATAAAAGCTTTTAAAAATATTTTGTGAATCCTATTAGTCCCAAATCATAATCTGACAATCACTATCACTATATTGCTTCCTCATATTTAAAAAAATCTGCACTCAAAACCTTCATCAGGAAAAAAAGAAGTTACTTCTACGGCAATATCTTTGAGAACACAATCCGTGTTTGTACCCATAAACGCCATGCATTTTCCGTGGGTTAGCATTCATTCAAATAGCATCCTCTCCCACAAAACATTGCAGGGGCTTTTCTGTGAGAGTTCTAAAACAGTGGTTTATATGTTTATAATGCCATTAACTTGTGTTTCTTTTTCTCTTCTTTATATAGATTAACTTTTAAGGAATTGATAATTTCTCAAGGTGACTGTAGGACTGGTCATGATAATACTGTATCCTCAGGCAAAGGTCATATTCCCACAAAAAGAGGTTAGGAATTTGGGGTTAGAATTCTATGGTCTCACTGGCCTCCAACCCCTCTCTTACCCACCCCGCAAACTACAAAACCACATATTTCCCAGAGGCTTCCATGGAGCTCTTACACCTGAGCACACCTCCTCTGACCCGTACCAGTTCAGTAGCTATGGAGCTATTTCTCAAAACCTGGGCTGTGTCCCTCTTACCCCACCAGGGGCTATGCTGTATCTGCTTCTCTCAAGACAAAATGTTTTCATCGGGCAGGTGATCTTCTGACACACAGAGGGTACCATACCCTCCAGGCACTGCTCCTTACTAACCAGCTAGCACAGCTTCTTTGAGGCCGAAACAACTTGGAATCCACTGGCAAGCATGTGACTGGACTCCTCGGTGCACTAGTTCTCAACACCCCCCAGAAGCATCTGGTTAGGAGCTGGTTAGCTTTGCATCTGGTTACTAACTGGGCTTAGTACAGGATGTTCCTCTTGAAGGCACTTGCCTTTCGCTACATAAAACTTGCCTGGTCTCGTGCTTTCTTTTCTGGTTTACATTCATGAATTATTTCTAATGTGTATGTCCACTCAGACTCTGATTAGAATACAATAATCATTCAGAATGGGTTGTTTCGAACACTTGCAGTTATCATCCTCTTTACCTCTTATGATTAGTGGTTAACGAAAATGAATCCCTCCAGCCTTGCATGCTCTAAAATGTTGTGGGAGACTTAACAAGAAATGCGTCTGCATTCTTTGTAACCCTTTCATTCTTAGCCTTTATCATCTCAGTCCTCTTGTTATACAGTCCAAGTCCTCCTTATCACATAAAGGTTCCTTAAAGATGCCGTAACACATTCGTTTCTCTCCCACCTTTTGCATTACCAGTGCATATTATAGCACTTATGCTTTTAACTGAATCTTAAATTTACTTCTCTTTATTTGTCAATGTAGAAAGGCTTGGATGAGAAATCATTACCCACTGATGGATTACAAACTACAGAACATGTAATTTGCTACAAATTCCCAACTATGCATTTTTAAAAAGGAAGATGTTATTTATAAAAATATATCTATTTATTTATTTTGCATGAGAACATTTCATATAGGTTATAGAATAACCCTATAAATAGCACAGAATATAAAAGGGCATCACTAGATGCAGAAAAAATTATTTGTATGATCATAAGTGCACACTAAAGATTTTTATAGACTATGAGATATAGGTACATGAGAAACACACAGCCCAGCGCAACATGTAATAGAAATTCAGACTCTCCAAAAAAGAATTTTCTATTTTAAATGGACAAACATGCTGTAGTCAATTCTACCTAAAATAAACAAAAACCTAAATGCACTTTTTGGATTTAGGCCATTGTCACAAAATCACTACTCTACCATGTGGCTCCCCTGGCTGCTTTTAAAGCTTTGTTTTCCAATACAAAAGCAGATTTGAGCACTGCTTGTAGTGAGTGCTGTAGATGGGATTTAAATAATACAGCAGTTGGGACTAAAAAGGAACCTTTAGAAATGGCTAGACAGGGATACTACAGATAGGGAGAGGGAAAGGAAGCAAAACATGCACATCCAAGAGCTCTTAGCATGGGGGCAATATATTTGCACCGAGTTTACTAACTCTGCCATATTGTCTAGATGTTATCAAAACTTTGGGCCAGCAAAATAAAATTCTCTTTTCTTCTTCAGGTTCAATTTCACATAATATTAGGTTTAGATCATAAAAAGCATTCAAGTCAAGCTCATCTATTCTGCTTACCCACTCACAAGCACATGAAGTATTAGGGCACATGGATAGCCAAAAAAGATTCTTTAAGAAGAAAATGTACTTCCTTTATCCTGGGATGTCTGTCAATATTAAAACTATATGTATGACATTGCACCAAACCAATATATTCTATCACTCTTCTCTGTTATTTTAATTCAGAAATTTTGGAGAAAGAAATATCATCATGTTCATAAAATCTGATTATGAAGATAACATAATGCAAAATAAAGAATGAAGGATATCAATTTTGACTTTTAAAGACATTCTACAAATGTAAAACCTACCTATCAATTTTGTGTGAATGTTTTTCACTTGTAATTCATACTGAATAGTAAAATAGAAAAGGAGAAAAAACAAAGCATTAGAATGTATTTCTTAACTCTTCTGTTTTCTAGTGAACAAGAAATTGACACAAATATATAAACATATGGGTTACACATTATGGCCATTCTATTCACAATATAATCAATTTTAGAATCAACAATAATTCACAGACATATCTCACAGAACACAGTGGAGAAGTGTTGGAACATCTCATTCCCCTGCCATGTCCTTCATTTGGGTCTGTTGAATTTTGTACAGTACAGTACACAGACCACATGTCTGCCACAGAATTTCCCCTAGGCCACTATGAAGTGGGATTAAGACATTATACTTTTCTTTCTCTTAGGTTTTTTTTTTAGACAGGGGTTCACACAGCCTAGGCAGGCACCAAAATCACTATACAGCTGAGAATGATCTTGAACTACTGATCCCTTGCTTCTACTAACCAAGTGCTAAAATTACATGTCACTGCACCCAGAAATTATCTAAAAGAAAATATTAATTTATATTTATCATCCATTACTTTTAAAAATATGAAATAAATGACTGATAGGTACTTTTAAATGTCTTTTATTGTCAAAGCAAAATCTAGAGACTACATGGTGGTAGACACTTATAATCTAAGCCTCTGGGAGGCTGAGCAGGGGGACTGAAAGTTAGAGGTTGATCTAAATTACACAGCAAGAGCCAAGGCACTTTTATACAGGTCTCTCTGAGTCCAGAAACCTCTGCCATATAAGTATTAATGACCTCTTCCTAATTACACTGAAGTAAGTAATCATGGGATGGCAAGGTAAAGAAAAGAGAAATGAAAAATCAAAGCTCTAACGAGGGAGAGGTAGGATGGAATAAAAAGACATTTTCTGTGTATCCTATGATGGCTATGCAATTATGTAACAGCTTTAACATAGAATCTAGTATATTTCCTATATGCCAGGCTCTATGCTAAATGGTTTATGTATATTAATTTACTCCTCACAACTTGAAAAACTTGGAAATGTGTTGCTTTTTAAAAATATTAGCAATTGCATATTAAAATTAGTTGTGGTTATATTTGATATCAAAGTAGAGTTTCTTTTCTTTCTTTCTGCACTTCTCCACTTCTACCCTGTTTTTGAGAATGAGTATCATAATACAACCAAGGGTAGCCTGGAACGTGCTATGTAGTCCAAGGTGGCCCTGAAGTGTTGCTCCTCCTGCTTCAGCCTGCCAAGTGGTGGGATTACAAACAATATTTCTTGCCATACCAGGCTATTTTTATTTATTTTACAAAATAATGCAAACCTAGTATTCATAATAACATTAGTAAAGCCTATAAGCAGAACTGTCAAACATACTCAAGATGAGCTACCAAAGAAAAATAAAATATCTGCAAATGTTCAAAGAGATTGGTTTAGTTCCTTGAAAATCCATGTTTTATACAATGATTGAACTTTGTTGATGTAAAGTTCTGTTAGCTTAACCCTGGGAGTCTTAAAAAGAAAAAGTTAGCTATTTCTCCTAATTAACATAGTTAAAAATGGTGCTGAATGCATTTGAATGCATTTTATTTTCTTAGTTATGCTTCTCAGGTTATAGAAAGGCCAACAGCAGTACAAAGGAGGATGCTGTCCTAGAAAACATAAAAATATCAGGGCATTTCATTTGCTTAATGGAAGAGATGATCAATTGAGAAAAAACTAATTAACAGTCTACCTGAGCAACAAAAGAATGCTAATATGTGACATATTGTGGTGAAAGTGTGTGGGAGGAAAATGTCCAGAGAAAACATCACATAGCCACAGTGGTTATGATTTCCAACTTAAAGCTATAGGTGAATTGGTTTTCTTAAGGTCTCCTCCACCCTGTGAGAACAAAACTTTATCACAACCTTGATTTTCTAAAGAACAGATATTTGAAATAATGAACAGAATATCAAAAAAAATTAAAGAGGTAAATTAAATAGCATAACATGGGCTTTCAATTTCAGGTTATTGACAAGTTCTGAAATTCGAGTAAAGAGCGGGTGCAAAATACTGTGAGGAAACAGTAGATACTGAGATCAGGAGCTCTCTACGGCATGGCATACTAGTTCTAGACTCCAATCCACTGCATGGTCTTCACAGGTTACAGTGACCTACTATAAACTCCACTATAATATCAGGACACTACTTTGGAGCCATGCTTGAATCAAACAAGACATAAAACCAACTTTGCTGTACAGTTCTTATATGGTTACCACTAGAGACATTCACCGAAGTCTTAAGTGTCAGCTTGACTAAAACTATTCAAGAATAGAATTCTACTTTGCCTAGACGAAGCTAGGTTTTCACTTTAAAATATTGCACTTGTTAGGTGTTACTAGGTAAAAATCCATCTGAGAACCCAAAAGCCACCACCTAAAGTCCTCACAACAATCGTGTAAAGAAACATGCGTGAGATTTTTCACTCTGGTGTTCAAAAACCTAGAGATTGGTAAGAAGAAATGAAATTACAGTCTCGGGTGTCAGAATCAAACAAAGTTGCAGTACAATAACTAAAAACCAGGGTAAGTAATAGCTCTTTTACTCCATGGAAAAACGGTCTCTACTTGTTACTTTCTCTCAGATATTCCGTACTTATAAAACCAGTTTTATAAAATTCTTACATATTTTATACACATACACATGAAAACAAAAATCTTTCAAGACTTAGAACCATCAAATGATTAATCTCATAGAGGAAATATGAAAGTCTCTTATCTAGAACTCAAAACTTTCATCCTCAGTGTTCAATTGGCTCCACCTACACTTTAAATCTTTGGTAATAAGTCACACAAATAAAATTTATAAGCTAGTTTCAAATGTAATAAATGCAAATTTAGCATTTGGAATATAATAAAACTTCTGTTCTGAAACCTTATTAAAATAGTATCTGCTATGTAATAATCCTTCTGTACACTGTGTGAATATGTGTCACTACAACTGATTTAATAAAAAGCTGACTGGCCAAAAGCTGAGCAGGATAAAGTTAGGCGGGAAAGCCAAGCTGAGAAAGATAGGAAGAAGAAGGGCAGAGTTGGAGTCTAAAGCCAGGGGCAGAGAGAAGCAAGATGGGCATGCTGTGCTGAGAAAAGGTACCAAGTTACCTAGCAAAGTGTAGATAAGAAATATGGGTTAATTAAAATATAAAAGTCAGCTAGTAACAATCCTGTGCTATGGGCTGGGCATTTGTAATTAACATAAGCCTCAGTGTGTTTGAGAGCAGTTGCGCGACAGGAAAACTCTACCTGCAAGTACCTTCCCTCCTTACTTGGTACACATGTTTACTCAATATCCACTGAATAGGTTAAATTGAGACATCACATTGATATTCACAAACTAGTTAGATTATTATATTTTATTTAAGGCAGCTCATTAAGAGTGGTAAAACTAAAAGCTAAGTCACCATAAGAATTAAAAGTCTTGTATAAATTATAGTGAGTAGAAACTGAAAGACATGCATCTATGATTCAACTATGCAATATTCAAATGTGAAAAAAAGTGCTTCAAGTGAAATTAAGTTTCCAAAGTAACAGACATATAATTGCATAGTTGGTTTGTGAATTCCCTGTTTAATAAGCCTCCAAAAGGCAAGTCTTTTCAACAGTGGCTATTGTTTTTAGGAAATCAAGAACTACAGATCTTCATTCAGAATCTGTCCCCCTTCCAGAGTCAAATTTCTCCCCCACTGAATTACTTGTTCTTGTGCTTTAAAGACAGCAATGCTCAGCCATGGGACTGTTCATTTGCATTTCCATGCATCTTAATCTGACTGATTAAAACAGGACCAATCTTAACAACAGGTGTATTTCTCTCTCAGAGTTTGGGTTTTTGTGGTAGCTTTATGTGGGACAAATAAGGGAAAAAGAAAAAAGGCAGGTAATGAGAGCCAGACTCATTGATGCAGTGAATGAAAAGGAGACAAGGCAAGAAATACTGCAGTTTGTAGACTAAGTAAAGGTAACCACTGAATGCTGTGAGAATAGGCATGACTCCACAGGACAGGTTGCTAAATTATTGATCCAGCTGTAAGAAGTCGAAGGGAGTGGGGATGAACACAAAGCTGATCGGCATAAAAATCCAACGGTAAGAATGGTGCTGCTGTATGGAGAAGAAAGAACCACTCAGCGCTGACAGAGACACGCTCTACAGAAGAACCTGTTGCCTATAGCTGTGAAGGAACGGGAAATACCCTGCACCCCCAACAGTAGACACAGTCCAGAAGAACCAAACTGAAACATACTAGGCTCAAGAAAAGTCACAGTATAACAGAAATGTCTTTTACTCTCCACAATGTCTGTCTTTTAGTTGCAACAAGCATCTTATGCATGTCCTAGAAGAATCTAAAACCCAAGCTCAACATAATGCTCAAGCAATGTGGTTTACTGATTTTTAAATGTTCCATTTTCTTTTGCCATTCAAAAGAAATCAACACAAACATGATGTTTTTAAACCATTTACACTGGGGTCCTCTGAAAACTTTAGGGACAAAGAGTTTGGGACACAAGCAATATTCTGTTCTCAGCCAGATTTTCAGTGGCTCATTAATTCCTCTCATTGCCATTAGGTTTTCTGCCCTTAGCAGGAGGCCAGTTTGTCAAGAAACCTAGAGGAAGCAAGAAAGCCATAGCAGTCCAGCTGAGCCCCAAATCCAGATAAAACCACTCAAGTAATGCCTGCCTCTGCTTGTCCTCTGAACACCTGATCGGTCAGTCACAGGTGCTATGTGTGACCAGCAAGTACTCTGACATCCCTGAGAAAGGACATGGACAATGAAAATCTATGAAGATATTAATAGTTATCTATATTAATAGATATCTATGAAGATATTAATAGTTCTGCATACTGGTAATGGTCTAGCTCTCTCTTAAGTGTAAAGATATATTTTACAGGTTTTATCACATTTAACATGGGCTTCTCCTTAAGCAATAATACATAAATATCCTATTAAAAAAATGACTGCCCAAAGAAAGCTGTTAAGACATTTTAACAGCCTTTCTATGGACTTTTCTGTTTCAAATTGTGTGAGCCTACATGCATAGTATGTACAGGAAACAGCTGGTAGTGAAGAAAATGAGAGATACATACACCAAATTATAAGTAACTTTTTTAAGAAAAGCAACTCAGGAAGATAGCAACACACTGAGACACATAGTTGCAAGAAAAAGGGGGAAAGAACACAAACATTAAATAAAGGCCTTGTGGTGATACTTTGTTTGTGCTGTAACAAATAAAGCTTGCCTAAGGATTAGAGTGTGGCGCTAAGCCACTAGTTAGCCAGAGGCCAGGCAGTGGTGGCACACACCTTTAGGGAAACAGAGGTAGAGGGATCTCTGTGAGTTAAACGTCACCGTGGGCTACACAAGACTGAATCAGTCTACAAAAGAAAACTGAGCCAAGCAGTAGTGGCTCACACCCTAAATCCCAGCACTAGGAAGGTGGAAAAGGGAAGTGAAATGGATGGGCAGAGAGGAATATATGGTGAGAGGAGACAGGAGCTCAGGGCATTCAGTCTGAGGATTTTGTAGAGGTAAGAACTAGTGGCTGGCTGCTCTGCATGTCTGATCTTTCAGCTTTCACCCCTCTAATATTTGACTTCTGATTTTTATCATTAAAAACAATTAGAATTTGCGCTACAAGGCATTTTATGGAATGATTCAGACTAGAGAAAATCTGAAGTCTTGGTTCATACTGTTTTCACAAGCTATGTCTTTAGCATGGCTTCCATCTATATTCATGATAAAATGATTAGATACAAACAAGGAATCTGGGCTCGTAAGATCCTGTTGACATTAGAACACAAGGTAAAATGATAGACTCCAGCACACTTGAACACGCTTGGAAGACATGTAGTCTTCCAAGTATGTAAAATATTACTGTAAGTCAAGCTGCCAGGGCTCTCAGTCCAGACTCCTATCTGCAATCCAACACTTACTTAGGAAATGTGAGGGTGAAAACAGCACAGAGAGGTGCAATTTTGAGGGGGAGAAAGAGGCACAGAGAAGCACACACAGAGTGCACTGTCAACAATGTGTGTCCATTTCACTTTTTACCAAGGGCAAAGTAAAGGCTTAACACACAAACACACACACACACACACACACACACACGGGAGGGGGCAGGAACAGTTTGTTCACAGTTACATAAGAATACACAGAAAACAACTGATTTCCTTCTTGCCAAAATTTCATGGTTAAAAGGTTACACCCAAGATCCCACTCAATTCTCTACATATTTTGTAGCTTTCTTGGCTTTTCACACATGAAAGCAGCTTGCAGAGACAAAACAAGGCTGTAAATACCTAATTTCTGTTTTCTTCACAATTTCAATGTTTGTGCTTCCTGTCATTCACTTAAATTGGGTACTCTATACTCGAAACATTTACATGCAACACATTTATATGTGTGTAGAATTTAGAGTTTTTAAACCAAAAAATTCACACACCTACACTCATAATTGTAGGTAGTGAATAAGACCCAGATTGGTTGAAACAGAAAATAAGAGTGCTCTGTAATACATCAAGTTAAAAAGTTTGGATTACTCCTGAAGAAGATAAGCAGGAAGCCTGCACTCTTAAATTCTACCTTAGATGTCTTATGATGTGTTTTCACGGCTCAGTGAATCTTAACAAGCGTAACACTGCTGTCAAATGAGGTTGATCTAACTCTTTCCAGATGCCAATAGTCCTTATGTGAGGGGCAGAGGTAGACTGAGGGCAACAATAATCATTATCCATAATAACCACTCTGGGATTAAAAGCCCAACTATATACTGCATACCTGAGAAAACCCTATTTTCAGATTTTGTTACTCATCACTTTTATAAATGCAATATGCAATATTGAAACAGCTAAAAGTGCATATTCTGTTCACTGTCAGTACCCCCCCCCCAAGATGCAAGAGCTAAAACGAAAAGAAAAATGTCAACTTTTCTATTGTCAGGAGTGTTAATAACCTACAGCTATAAAACTGAACTCTTTTCTCTGACACTGTCATAGAGATTAATAGCCTCCACAGTTCAAACTATACCTCCTTGACATTTTCTAGCAAGTGGGAAAAGCAACATTACAGGCAGAATATTGCTAACTAGAATACAGCCTTGGGGAGGGACTAGGGGAGTGGTGTAGAACAATGAGCCTCAAAAGAATATGAATTGGCAAAGAACACCCCCTTCATTTTGGCAGAGAACTCATGGGCTTGATTAAAATGTAAATGGTTGAATCTTAAATTGATAGTTGAATTTTCCATAATTTTGAAATTTGACAGATACAAGGGGTCGAATATAAGATTTCCTGCAACATTTCATTCTAAAAGAACATCTGGCAATAGCATCAGACTGGATGACTAAGACAATGAAATTTCATCCAAATAAAGGCAATAGGGAATAAAAATATCTGTATCTCAGAAAAACCTTAGCCAGAACTCAACATCGCAGAAAGGCCCTGAATTATCAATAGTAAGAGAATTACCAAATAAAAACTCTTAAACACCTTATATCTTTCCAAAGATTCTCACCACCCCCTTTTCTCCACTTTAACTAAAAACAAAACCATGGACCTCACACCAGCCTAAGAGCTCAGCTCTACACCTGAATCTTCTTGAGAAACAGTGCAGGATCTGATGTACACAGTACTTTCCAAAAATGGTTCAGCTGAGTGTCAGCACCACATGACTCCATGATTATATAGGGTCTGGAAACACACCCTGTCTCCATATTCACAGTGTACAGCAGCCAGCAAACATTCTGGAGTCCCAAATTAAAGATGCCTGCTTCACTCTGTTCAAACTTGTTCTACTAAAACTTTATTCCTGTTGAAGTCCTTGTCATCCACAAAAAAAACCCTCTTACTGTCACAGGACTCTGAGGGAAACAGTTCATTGGAAACTGAAGTCACATGCTGGCTGTGAGCAGAGTGAAAATTGCATTCAGAAATTCAATGAAAAAGACATTTCAGATCTGTGTATACTATGTTCTTCCAGTGGTGTAATGAAGCTTCTGTGAAAGGTAAAGCTTTAAAACTGTACAAAGGCTGGTCTGGGGCTCCCTGTGTTCTGTTTGGTTGGTTGTTGCTGCTTTTCCTTGTTTTAATGATGGAAAATACCATTTTCCTCTAACATGATTTAATAGAAAGCATATAAATGATATGGCAAACAATCTTGCAAAAAATTCTTTTCTGGTGAAGAAATATCCATGTACTCACACTCAGAAAAATGTGAGAGAAATAAACAATGAATTTAGCAATTCCAAACTATTCTCCCTCTACAAGTCTAATTCATTTTTCTTTTTATATCCTCTCCTGTAACATTCAAATGTTAGCAGTTATGGTCAGACTTAAAGTTTATTCACCAAAATTCTTTGGAAAGTACAAGAATTCCCATCCACATATTCGTCCTAAGGGTTCTATTGAGTATTATTAGTGATTTGCTGAAAATGAGTCCAGAAAAGAAAGGGTAAATGAGAACCTTGGAGTAGATGAAAATAATAGTACTTCAGGGACTACAGAAGCCATGAAAATTAGCACTGAGCCCTCATGCCCAGGACATAAAAGAAATCAGGACAGTCTTAATGAGAATCAGGCAGTGCGCCTAATGAGAATCTTAATATACTTTATCTTCCCTTTATATTTCATCCCAGTATCATTAGATGCAGTGAACCAACCAACATTTATTGAGTGCATACTGTGTGCCTAACTCTGGGCCATGCACTCTGGGAAAAACTCAAATTACATAGAGCAGTAGTTGGCAGAATGTGGTTTCCTGACCAACAGCACCAACACTAGAACCTCCCGGGAACTTGTCAGAAATGCAAACTCTCAGCCCCACCTGGACCCACTGAAACGGCAGTCTGGGGACAGACTATGGATTTTGTATTAAAAAAGAAAAAAGAAAAAAACTTGTAGTGATTTCAGAAGCAGTGGCCTCTAACACCTTTGGGAGCCACGAAAAACGAAAAACGTCAAACAGCAGCAAAGGCTTGAAGTATAAAGAGCTCAAGGGGGGGCTGGAGAGATGGCTCAGCGGTTAAGAGCATTGCCTGCTCTTCCAAAGGTCCTGAGTTCAATTCCCAGCAACCACATGGTGGCCCAAAACCATCTGTAATGAGGTCTGGTACCCTCTTCTGGCTAACTGTATAAGTAATAAATAAATAAATATTTAAAAAAAAAAGAGCTCAAGGTCTGATAATCTTTGAATGTTCAAACTCTGCTATAGCAACATTGTGGCTTATTGTTGCTTTTCAAAACAAAGCCAGAACATTTGAGAATACCTTCTCTTCCACTCACTCCTATTCTTGGAAGCACACAGAGAAAGAAGAATCCGGACTCTCAAATGAGCACATAACATAATAAGTCCCAAACAGACAAGTGTTACAAAAATATCCAGTTCTGTTGCTTCAGATAAGGGATAAACAGGTATGGTCCCTCAAAGGAATCTATATTGAACTTGTATTTAATGGCAACCATAGTTCTATTTTCAAACAGTCATGATACTAGGAGCAAAGCAAAAGTGATGTATCTGTGTTATATTGCTCTTCTTGAAGCTCTTTTACTCCCTGTTACCTGATAATCTTTCAAGCATTATTTTGCCAAATAGATCATGTTCAAAAGCTTTAACAGAAATAGTAACTGTGGTTAGCACTGTTGCTCACTTTATTACAGGGATGGTCTTATTCATTCACTGCCCTAGTTATTTACCTCACTTTATAGGTGAAGAAACAGAAGATTAGCAAGATTAAATCCCTCACTGTTACACATCATATTAAAATATAAAATTAAACTAAAACTTTGGTAAGAATGACTATAGGAACCAAAGTTCAGTCACTATCTCATGTCCTCCTCAATTATTTAATGCCCTAGAATATTATCTGCGAAGCTAATTTTAGCCTTACTTCTCTTTGGCAATCGCATAAAATCACATAAAAGATGAGACAAGGGCTAGAAGGCACTTAGTCTGGAATTTTAGGTAAAAACATGTAACATGATTTAAGAATTAATTAAAACAAAATAGAGCAATTTGATTATATAGACACATTTTGTCAAAATTTCTTTAGATACAGTATTTTATATTTTAGAGAAGATTCTCAATGGCAAATTATTATTTGGGATATTTATCCTTAAACTATGAAAGTTCAATGTGTATAAAACTGAGATACCTATTAGTGCAACCACAGTAATAAAAATATTATATTATATCCTAGGGTATAATAACAGAAGGTTATTACCACATTCTTGGCTAATAGGGTCCACACTGTTTTAACATATTAAAATTAGATTGAGTTATAAAATGATATTATCATTATAAACTTCCGTATTTATGAGGCAAACATTTTTCAAATGAGATTTCAAAGCACTTGCATAGCACTACTGCAGATTTATATATGAATTTATATATGTTACAGAAAGACACATATTTGTTCCAAAATATACGGATGCCTTTCCAAAACGCATGAAAAATGAAGGGCTTACCCAATGTAGGTTGGCAGCAAAATGATGCAAGTGATGCCAGAGGAAGAAATGAAATACCTGTTCATTTAATGATAATTACTGACTGCCTATTACAATGTAAATAGTATTTCAGGCTACGTATATATAGCATCAAACCAAAGAGAAAAACTCTCTTCTGTTGTGAAGCACACAATCAGTAAACAATAAGTGTATACTATCAAATAATCAAAATGTTACAAAAGGAATATATACCAGTAATAACAGAAAATGACTAGCTGCTATATTTGATACTGAATTTAGGGCAATGTTCTGATGAAGTAACATGTAAGTGAAATCTTAGGAAGTGTGCTTACTTAAATATTTTCATGTTTTGCTGGGCATGGTATGATGCAATGATCAGGATGACTGGGAGTTCCCGCCCAGCCTGGCCTACACAGAAAGAACTACAACTTCAGTCGTAGGACATTTACGCTGTTGTTTCATTGCCAGTACTGAAAACAAATTTCCACAAAAACCTTGCACATGGATTAATACTTGTAGCAGAATTGTTTCTTACAACCCAAACAACCTAAGTCTCTACCAACTAATGAATAAACTATGGTACCATGTACATGTGATGAACTAATAGTTTGGATGGAGCAGAGCCACGGTGTGCATCAGTTACCATCTCATGTCCACCCTGACCACAGAACTTAGCTCCCAAGAACTCTAGCCGTTGGGCACCCATAATACAGAGCTTCTCATCTTTTCAAAAGCTCTTCTTTATGGAGAGAGCCTACTGTGGGAAAATAACAGAAATCTTAAAGGGGTAAACAGTAAATTTCCTTCTATCACAACAGAAAACAAGCTTCTTGGTCATCTCTTGATCTAATACGTGAAGCCCTCATATTGATTGTCATCATATAACTGAAATTTTTATCATGAAAAAAATTATTTCTCCCCAAAGTCATTGACTATTTTGCATCTCTACTATGATTAATACAACAGCCATACATGCCCCAAAGGGTAGATTTATAATAGATCATCAAGAAAACCCACAGCAGATACTCTGAAAGGTAGACAGCCACAGAAACACACACCTAGGAATATACCAAATACATAAAGTTGAAAGAGTCCTTTCTAACCTTTTAAAAAGATATAGTCACGGGATTATAAACATCCAAATGCGTCAACTCTCTAGGACATATTCAGTTCCAAAGGAGTTAACATTACGTCCTGATAAATGAGTGACAGAGATATCAGCTAATTAAAGCAGAGAAAGGGGCTTTTATTTCATATTAATTTCACTGTAAAATTCTTTAAAAAGCCAGACAAGAAAATTTCATCTAACTTAATTAACAGAAATTTAAAATTTGTGAAGAAAAGTAAGAATTAAATCATGTTGTAATTATGAAATCTTACATACTGAACTCTAGATTTATACTTCTTGTTTTTCAGCCTGCATCTCATAAGAGAGCTTGGGGACTTTTCAGAACAGCTTCCAGAGTGCTCCTGCTCAGAGTATGAAATAGAAGTCCTATGGCTTATGGACACTGTCGTGTCTTTCATGTATGTTGTTTGTTTGTGCATTGCTGTCGATCAAACTTAAGGTCTTACATAGACTAGGCTAGTGCTCCACCAGTTGGTTATATCCAGCCCTAGCTAGTGGCCTGGGAGGGTTGTCTGCTAATCTGATTTAACAACACTGTGCTAAGCCTGAAGCTTTCTACTTAGTGAAGACTGGAGCTCCTCTGCCTCTCCTGGGGTCTGCTTTTATGTCTTAACTCTACCAGTGTCTGCTGCTGGCTGACTGACTATGTATCTACAACTTCTCTAAAACATGCATGTTTAAGTTAGGAGAGGGAGACTGTGGAAGGTGATTAGATCAGTTGCATTTACAAACATGGAGCTCCCCCCGAGTGGATTATAAGAGGAAGAAATAAAATTAGAAAATTAGGTCATATGGGGATGCAGCTAGAAAGCGGCTCTCTGTAAGCCAGTAAGAAAGCTTTCACCAGCTAAGTAACAAGAGAGGCTCAGGAGGAGAGGGAGTGCTTGGATATCCCTGGAAGAGGAAACAGATTTTGAGGGTGGATTGGGGGTGGGCAAGAATGGGAACAGGAGGGATCATGTCAAAGGAGGGAAGAGTACTGGAAGAGATGACTGCAAAAGGGGGACATTCAGGGTGAGGTAGAAACCTAGTGCAATGCAAACCCCCAGCAATCTACAAGGGTGACCTCAGCTAAGACTCCTAGCAATGGGGGATACGTAGCATGAACTGGACATCTCCTAAAACCAGGCAAGAACAGTCAAGGGTCTGGGACACATAACCCAGCCATATAAACTACAATTTGTCCTGCCTACAAGATGTGTTGGGGTAAAGGTAACACAGAAATTGTGAGAGTGTCCAACCAATGACTGGTCCAGACTGGGAACAATGCCACAACAGGGAGGCCCTCTTGCACTGCCTGGAGGGCAAGGACCCAAAGGCTGGATAGTCCAGACCTAGGATAGACTCAAACACAAATGGGAAAAACAAGTCAATGTAAAGTTGCCTAACAATATTCTGCTGCACTCATAGATTTGTGCCTAACACAAATATCATCAGAGACGCTTTATCCAGTATCTGATGGAAACAAATACAGAGAGCCGCAGTCAAATACTAGGCAGAGCATGGGGAATCCTGCAGGAGGGGCAGAAAGAATTGTAGGAGCCAGAGGGGTCAAAGACACAAGAAAACCTACAGAATCTTACCTGAGCTTGTAGGAGCCCACAGAGACTGCATCAACAACCAGGGAGCCTGCATGGGACTGACATAGTCCCATGTTATGTTATGTTACAGTTACAGTTACAGTTGTGTAGCTTGGTCTTCTTATGGGACTCCTAACAGTAGGAGCAGGGGCTGTCTCCAAGTCTTTTGCTAGCTTTTGGGACCCTATTCCTCATACTGGGTTGCCTTGCCCAGCCTTAATGAGAGGAGTTGCGTAGACTTCCACACTTTGATATGCCCTGTTTGGTTGCTATCCATAGGAAGCTGCACTTTAATGAATAGAAACAGAGGAGTGGATGAGGGGGAGGTGAGAACAAATTAGGAGGAGAGGAGAGAAGGGAAACTGTGATCTTGACGTAAAAATAATAATTACTAAAAAGTAATTTGCAGACAAATAGATAGATCTAGGAAAAAAAAAAAACATATTGAGTGAGGTAACCCAGACCAAGAAAGACAGATATAATATGTACTCACTCATAAGTGGTTTTAGACATAAAGCAAAGAAAAACCAGCCTACAGTCCACAATCCCAGATAATCTAGACAACAAAGCGGACCCTAAGACAGACATACATACATGGATTTAAATAGGAAGGAGAAAAAGACAAGGTCTTCTAAGTAAATTGGGAGCATGGGGGTCACAGGAAAGGATAGAAGGAAAAAGGGGAGGAAGGGAGTAGAGTGGAGAAAAACATATAACACAATAAAAATGTTGTAATGAAAAAAATAATTTAAATAAAATAATATAAATATTAAAAGAATTTGACCTTAAAAAAAGATCAAACAGACAAAATATTCAAAAGGAGAAAGATAAAAGGATAGTGATACCTTATTGTTTGAAGCATTCCAAAATTTCTACAGAGAACAGACTGATTTTACTTTTCTGGTTTATGTGTCCCAATCCGCTGACTAGTCTTGCCCGGTTTCAGGAGATGACCAGTTCAGGCTACGTATCCCCCATTGCTAGGGGTCTTAGCTGGGGTCACCCTTGTAGATTGCTAGGAGTTTCCATTGCACTAGGATTCTACCTCACCCTGAATGTTCCCCTTTTACAGAGTAAAATCCTTCTTTTAAAAAACTGTCCCCATAGTCTAAAGTACCTGAAGACGTATTCCCTGCTAGTGGTGCTGTTAGAGGAGGTTGAGGACTGTGTAGGACTTGAAGCCTTGCTGAAAGAAGTAAGATACTGAGAGCAGGTGTTGAGAGTTTTTAGCCGTCCCCCACTTCCAGTTGGTTCTTGCATGTGGATGGAAATGTAAATGGCCGGCTTTCTGCTCCAGCCACCTGCTGCCATGCCTCCTCTGCCATTATAAATGCTCCCTATGGAACTGTAAGCCAAAATAAATAATTTTGTCTTTTTTGTTTGTTTAAGCCGTCACCAAATCCAAACCTGCAGGCCACACTTCGATCCTGAACTTCTCAGCCTTCCAAACTAAGAAACTAATGTAAATTGCCTAAGCCCCTCTGTCCATGGCATATTGTTACATCAGCCAAAACCAAGCAAGATGTTATGAGTGGCAGGAAGACAAAGAGCTAAAACAACCTTTCTGAAATATAAACAGAAACATCATATAATTCTGGGTGATGGAAAATCCTAAAAGGTTAAGGTGGGGGTGGAGGGAGGTAAGGTTACAAAAGATGTAATCAAACAGAATGAAGCAGTGTCTTCTATGAACAGGAAATAACATTAATGATACAGGATTTTCTCAGCACCATGAGAGTAACTGAGACATACGTAGCACCAAACAACTTACTGAACAAAATAATGACAAGTTAATTCATTACATGGGTATAAAGGGATCATTAAGCAGTCCAAAACAAAACATAGCTGCAATGATAGGTAGGTAAGTAAGTAGGTAGGTAGGTAGATAGGTAGGATAGATAGATAGATAGATAGATAGATAGATAGATAGATAGATAGATAAATAGATAGATAGATAGATGATAGATAGATAGATAGTAGGTAGGTAGATAGGTAGGATAGATAGGTAGGATAGATAGATAGATAGATAGATAGATAGATAGATAGATAGATAGATAGATAGATAGAGTTATAATTCATACATACGCCTTTAAGACTCTTGAGTTTTATTGCCCCATAAATAAAACCTCATACATACTATAAGTGTTTTTATAAGCTATTGCTATTTTATAGAATCCAATTTATCAGCTAAGAAACTGTTGTAGATTAAAATCTTATCAAGCAGCACACATAAGAGTATGTTTATAAAACTGACCATCTATTTTGTTTCATTAAAACATATTGTATCTGCATATTGTCAATGTTTATTTAAAATTATCTACATTTTTGGGGAAGCAATTCACATATAGGCCACAGTGAAGATTTCGTCGGAAAAACCACTGAGTCCCTTCCCTCTACTTTGCATTGCCAAGTGTGTTTCTTCACTTTTTCTTGTCCTACACTTGCCTTAAATTCATGCGTCCCCATATTAATAACAGAAAATTTGTTTTTCTAAGTTGCACCATTCTGAAATAGAAGTCTTCAATTAAAAAAAAAAAATCGTTATCTGGCCAGGTATGGTGGGACACAAGATAGGAGACTGCCATGAGTTAGAAGCCAGCTTGCGCTACCTAGTGAGACCATTTCAAAAAAGAAAAAAATCTGTTATAGTTCAAGTATACCAACACACTATTAACACACTTTGTTCTTCTCAATGATCTTTTCATTCGTGTGTGTGTGTGTGTGTGTGTGTGTGTGTGTGTTTATCCACCTTGACAAAAGCAGAACAGGGTGGACAACACCGTGAAACTCCGTGCCAACCTCACCCTCAACGTGTATTACACTTCAAGGTCACTTAGAATTAGGACATCTACCTATTTATTTGGATTGTATGGGCCCATGGTTTCTTCCCTTGGCAACCAGCATATAGTGTAAAGTATAATATATAATTATTTCTTAATTAGCCTTAATAGTGATAAGCTCCTACTTCAGTCATTAAAATTATGATGTACATTTACTATACCTTCTATTAACTGGCTTTAACGATAAAAAAGCATGATAGTTTTTCAATAATATGAACCCAGAAGTTTATGCATGCTATGAAGAGAATAAAAAGTGTCTGGGAAAATATGGGACAAATTATGAGGCATTCTGAGGTAAATAAACAAATCCAAAGAACAATCATAGTGCTCATTTTGTGGCATTTTTAATCTACACTGTAAATATAGCAGCCTTGGCTCTCAGTCTGAATGTATGTAACCAACAGAAGAGGTAGGTAAGGCGAATCTAGCCAGAAGTACTGACAGTAGCTCTGAAGACCCCACATTCTAGTATACCAGAGTCACTCTGCAAGCATCTGGCTCACTCCAGCACCAGCAGAAGTCTCTACTTCTGCTTGTTTCCTTCGATAGGCTTCTATGCCTCTATGGTATACAGAACTGTGATCCCAAGACTTCTCATCTCTCTACTCACGTTTTCCTCCGGGCTACTGGGAGATTCTACAACACTAATATTGCCAGTATTCAGCCAATGTCTTTAAAGGACAGTGTGGACACCTATGTTTACACACACAAATTAGGACAACAGGAACACAGGAAAACCACTCAGCTTAGGGTGCGGAGATTATACATTCATTTTATATATATACACATATGTATGAATGTATATATAAATATATTAAAAGACAAGTGGTTAATTGGAGAAGGTTCTTTCCATTCTATACCACCAAGAATTCATAAAACTTTCCTGTTTCTTACTTTTTGTTTTTCACTTGGAATTTGATATACAGTCCAAATTGGCCTTGAACTCATAGCAATCCACCTGCCTTAGTTTCTCCAGTTTTGTGATTGTAGGCATGAGCCACCATGCCCATTTAAAATTCAAAAATACTATTTAATAAGTAAATTTTATTGCTACTAGAAATATTTTAATAAAAATTAAATCAACCAGTATATTTTAAAATGATTATGATTTCAAGTCCAGAGTGCTCCAAATATTAAAATAGTTTGAGATGCGATATTTATACTAAGGTTATATAGCTCATTAGAAAATCATAATCCTTAAGAAACATTTGTCCTATTTTTAAAGTTCATGTATGATTTTAGGATTTACACATAATTTATATGTATAACAGATACAAAATCAGGGCAAATGAAATATTTCACTTTTTACTCCAGAACCCATTTTTATAACTGTACTACATAACATTTTCCTGATAATGGAAAACCTGTCAGAATTCTTACTATTCTAGTACCATAACTATTACTATGTCAGTGCGTTTTGGTTGTCAGGTAATCACTTTCTAATAGGATTATCTTCATACCTCGCCTAAGTCGACAACCGTCCTGTATCAATAACTTAATAAGCACTACAGTTTGAAAGACCATTCAATTTCACACACCACATACTTCTATCAGCACAACACATAGAGTACTACAGTGAAAACCACCTTAGATGTGCTATTTCTTCAAATTTTCTCTTCAGAGTATAGTGCAGAGACTACAAAGAGATTCTACCAAGAAGAAGGTGGTTCAGGTGGGAGGAAAGCGGAGTCACTCTCGGAGGGCACGGAAATGTCCACTCTAGGCACAAGGACTGCTGCTCATCCTTGCCGCTGTGGCTGGTTCTTCCAGCAGCAGCCACTGATGCTATCACAGAAGGGCACACAGCATTTCCCATGCTCCATTTCTCCTTTTTTGTCATTACTAGCAGAGATGACAGCTATACAAGCTACCACAGCTATCTACTTAGAATTCTAGGACTATATGACAGTTTTTGCGAAATCAAATAAATAACTTTTAAATCAACCTAAGTTTCCAAAAATGAGAAGATTTCTAGTTTTTAATACTTTAACCAACCTGATACCATGTTTAAAATTTTTAAAAATTAAATTAAAAAATTAGTAAATGTGGTGGCACACACCTTTGATCCCAGCATGTAGGAGGCGGGGACAAGGGATCTTTCTGAGTTTGAGGCCAGCCTGTTCCAGAATGCTGAAAGAACTTGAGACGCTGTCCCAGAAGAACAACCACCACCCAAAACACTTCCGAACCATGTGGAAGCAGAATGTGATGATACAAAACTGGTGTCATAGCACATCCACTGGAAAGCGAGCAATGGGAGTGAGACACAACTCAAGCTAGTTCATGAAGTACTTTCAGCATGTAGAACCCAGAGAAAATAAATAAAACTCTGTTTTAGTACATCATGAAGCCCCCAGCCAGGTCCATAACCCTTTTAGTAAACTGTTGAAATGGGACTCTGAGCAACTCAGGAATATTCAAGATATGCCTACCAATCAGCAGGCAAACCTGACCACAGTTTCAGACTAGCTACTGAGGCTGAAAAACAACTCATGAGCAGGGGCAAGCACATAAAAATGTCAAAAGATAACATCTCTACTCCCCCTTCAACCGAGACATGGCATGTGAGTATGTAAGCTCACTCACTGAAAAGGAAAGTTGAAAAGGAAAAGGTCAGAGCCTAAGATGGTTACAGTCAGACAGGGGAATGTGTGGTGAGTTAACAGAAAAGGAGTAAGAAGCACACAGAGACCAAGAGCATTTTAAGGAGACAATAAAAATTTTCAAATTTATGAAAGATATAACTACCCTACCCTCCAATAGTAAGGCTTCTTCCCCCTCCATCCCAGATCCATCAATGAGGGACTGAAGGGTAAAACTGGTTATGTATTAGCTTCAGGACACCATCTTCCCATTGGAGACTGGCCTAGAGGGGTCAAAAGAGGTCAACATACCACCAGATGGCAACACAGAGTCAAACATAATTGCCACTTATTTATCTAGAATACATAAGGACAGTAGAACATAATAATGGCCAATATATCAACTGAATGTCTGTCTTCTTTTATATTAATAAAAGATTAAAGAAATTAAAAAATCTCTCCATAGAAAGGTAAATATTGAGATGGAAGGAACTGCTTGTCACTAGACAGCACAGACCCTCAATTAGTAACTGTACCTTTCCTGTGTAAACGGCAGAGGAAAGTAATTAACAATTAATAGAATCTGCCCTCAATTTAAAGGCTCGAAGGGAAGTAATTAAATTTAGTAGAAGCTGCAGCTTCTAAACAAGGGTATATCATACAAACACGAAAGGAAACATAGACTTGAATAATAAATGTAAATAAAAAAACAAGATCTAACTACAGAGGTTAAAGAGAAATGATCATAAAATCATTTTTCTGAAGAAATCCCTATTCACAAAACTACTTTATGGACCTATTTTAATCTAGGCAAAGGTTTTTACTTGAATCTTGGCTGATAGTTCCAAAGTACAACTTGCTTCTAGTTTATTTATGCATGCAGATCAGGCCGCTTCCTGCAGCTTGAATTAACTGTACAAGTACCTTTCCTATCAATGCAGACAGATTTGATATACAGTGTCAACATTACTACCAGGGATAGAGATCACAAACATTGCTCTGCTTGTTGGTCATGAAATAAAATTGCCAAGCAGAATTTGTGTAGCTCCAGAGGGTAAATTAATGCAGGCAACATGGTTATCAGCAGTCTTTAGCCTGCCTCTCTCAGCTTCTAACAGAAACATTTAGGAGAGGAAACATTATGTCTGGCTACAGCTGCACATTACACGGTCCATTGAGACTCATGCTGATGGCTGAACTGAATAACAAACAGCTGGGTATAAATGTAAAAATCAGAAAATCAATTTTAAACACACATATTTCACAAATCCTCTGAAATTCTAGCACTGTAAAAGAAAGATAACTTGACATCATAGAGTGAAAAAGTATTCCAGAGATTAAAGTTCAAAAATAAACCTGGGCAGCTTGGGGTCATTATGGTTTCCAGAAGGGCAGTGTGAGAACAAACAAAGGCAGGACCATCAGCTCGCTCTCTGGCTCTGGTCATGCTTGACTTGATAGTCATCAGAAGTACCTTAGTTTTCTATTTGAGGATTTCCAGAATAAGAAAAAGCTATTTCATGAATCTGACTGAATGGAACAAAAAGGTTTCTCTCAAAGTCTCATTTCAAGATGTTCCATCAAGGATCCAGACACTGGGGAAGGGTGTTGACAGCGATTCCCAGAAATTCCCAGTACAAATGATCAGGGTTAAAGAAAAAAAATAACCTAAGGAAATGACATATTTTAAAATGCCCTGCAGGGTGCTAACACATCCGAACCATCAAAGGAATGGCCACATCATTGTTTGCTTAAGAATTAGAGAGAGGGTAAAAGTTTATTTTTCATGGGCAGTTTAAAAGCCTGCATAACCATTTTTGTAGAAAGGTTTGTATTAACCTCATGCATCGGCTTTTGACAACCAGCACACATTTATATTTAAGAAACCTAGTGGCACAGGCTACACCTGAGATGGAGTACCACACTGCCTATGGTTCAAACCAGGTCAATTTTTAGAGCAAAGGGAGTGTGCTATGAATGATGGCATTGGTACAACAGGGACAAACTGGGATTACCCTAGCAGAGCATGCCACATGCTCACTCCGTCTTCAATGCTAAGAATGTGAAAAGGAACCAGAGGTCATAAATGGAATGCCGAATGAGTGGTAGCTATGGCCTATTCTTACTTTCATCACCTCTGCCTCCTCATTTTCAGCCGCCATCCAAGTAAATTAAAGAACTCTTCTAAAGGAAGTTCAGAGAGCAAAAGATGGCCTAGACAAAAATCCCCACACCTTTGCTCACACAACTAATACTGTGGATCACAGCAGACTTCCCAGTGGCGAAGGGCACTACTATTTTGTTGTTTTTTCAGAGAGGAAGAACTATAATATTCACAGTTTTGATTTATGTTGACTTTTTGCTATCACAAGCTAACATAACTAAGATCACAAAAGTATTAATATACATGAACACTGTCTTGAGGACACTTTACTTCTTTAGTGTTCTCAGTGATAAATAATAATTATTTTTAAGGATCTTGATGTGCCAAAAAATGTTGTGGCAATATAATATTAATGTCACATGATCTGTAGGTTAAAGAATGAAAAGTCTTGGCTGGGGAAATGGCTCATGGTTGAGGGTGTTTGGTGCACAAGTATGACTACCAGGGTTTAAATTTTAAGGACCAATGTAAAAAGTTTTACATTGATGCACTGGCCTGTGACCCCAGCCTAAAAGGATGCGGGAGAGCAGGAGGAGAGCTTGATGGCTGCCAGCCCAGCTCCAGGTTCAGTGGAAGATCCTATCTCAAGGAGATAAGGTAGAGAGTAATAGACTCCCCTGTCCTCCCTATGTGTGCCTACATATATGTGTGCATACTGCACATACATCTCCCTGCTCTTTCCCTCACGCATAAACATGCACACACACACACACACACACACACACACACACACACACAAATTTTTTTTAACTTAAAACTTCTCTACAATAGCATACAACATATTAAATATTATGGCATTTTTGGACAAAGTGTAAAATTACTCTTTTGGAAAAAAATTAAGGTTTATGGAAAGTTAGGAAGATTCAACAAGAAAAGTCTAGACTAATTCAACAGAGTCTAAAGAAAAAAAAATGAAATTGAAGATCCTTCCTTTAATTAGCGTCTCCTTGAAGAAGACCCTAATATTTCTAAGGGTCACAGACTGAAGCTCAGAAAAACCACAAGTTTAATGACTGTACTCTAAGAACATTTTACAAACTCTTAGAACATCTAGAAGTTTCCACCTGAGACTAAATGTGTGAAGAATCATTCTTAGAATAAATGCAGCATTTTTTTCCAATGGCAAGCATTTCAAAATAATATAAAAAGAATAGATTTCAGGACAAAAGATGTGTCGTTTATTTCCTCGTGACAGGAAACAAATGATATCTAAGCTGAACAGGTCAGTCGTGAGTCCTAAACAGTTCCTCAGCTGTCCACCTGAATTTTAACTCTTCAATCTGTAGAACAAACTGTAAGGATACAATGTAGTTTCTGACCTGCACTGTATTTGCAAGACCACAATGGAATCAGCACTATAGAAATCCAGAAAATTAGGTAACTCTAAAGGCTAATATACTTTAGCTCTGGGCTAATTGCATTTCTTAAAATGAGTTCTGCTGACTGGCTAAGAATCTAAGATATCAAGAGCTCAGGTAGTTATACAAAAAATACAACCCATCAAGAAAAATAATTCAGGAAATGGAGGGTGGGGGAGAGGGAGAGATTGATTGTAATTCATAGAGGAAACTCAAGAAATAGACAAATTGAATTGCCCTCACACCTTACAATTGGGCAATTATAGAAACTGCCTATCTCTCCGAATATTTACTGCCTGAGCTTGCTTACAAAGCTTGTAACAAAACATTTACATTTCAAAAGAACAACAACAATAAAAAAAACCTTGTTGGTATGTTGTATTACACAGACAACCTTTTATTCAAACCCCAGTAATCTTATTTCAGTTCTACAAATGCTAAAAATGCATAATATAATTGAAAACCTTGATATTAGACTATAAAGTGATCTGTTAAAAACATAACATATACCTAATAATTTTGTTTGAAAAGACAACACGCATATTGGGAAATCTACCATATATACACCATCCCCAAATGAATGTTAACTGGTACAATAACTTATGACCCAATAAACGTTTCTTTGATGACAAGTT
The DNA here is from genome assembly GCF_000317375.1 of Microtus ochrogaster. NCBI lineage: Eukaryota > Metazoa > Chordata > Mammalia > Rodentia > Cricetidae > Microtus > Microtus ochrogaster. Next base: position 24,330,460 of record NC_022018.1, read on the forward strand.
TGCCTCACTCATCAGAAAAAGAACGAATCAGGCTTATAAATAGTTGTTGGGCTTTTGGAGCAACCCTGTTTCTCTGTTTTGTTGCTTCTTTAAATAAAGCCATCACAGTATTTTTTCTTTAAAACTTTTACCAATTTTAGGCTATAGTAGAGATTTAAAGGTGAATTATAATACCACAATATGCCACAAAGACTGTGAATATGGTACTTTAAAAACAAATTAACAATAAAATCATTATAACTTCTTCCTATAAGTTTTCCACTCTAAGCCAAGGCACATTTTTTATTTCATGGATTTTAAAATTAGAAACAACAATGAGCAAAATAAAGAACTTTAAATCTAACTCCTTTTACCTTGCTTTAAAAAATACGAGTGGTTTTGCCAGCATTTAAGGATAAGGGAAGAATCTATGATGCAGTGTGCCCCTACAGGAACATTAAAAAAAAAAAAAAAAAATCAGTGATACAAGAACGACTGGGATTTACAACCACAACTTAAGGTCAGAGGAGCACACGTGGACCTGCTCCAGGAAGGTAACAGTGACTGGAGCTCAACCAACGTTCTCTATTGCCCTTTGTGCTCGAAGCTAAACTAATTTGTGGTTTCTTGTTGTATGTCCTGGAAACAGCAGATTTGTGATAGGAGATGCACAGTGATTGAGATGACAATACAGAAAATGAAGCCCCAAAAGAGTAATAGCATTTTCCTCCAATTACACGATCATCATTGGAAACCCAGCATTTTGACAAAGTGTTCAAACATCAGAGAATGTAGTTGGTATCGCACAGTTGAGAACCACAGTATTGGGCCTCATAGTCTGATTTCTGAAAGCCCTATAATGAGGATAGAGTGAATATACATTCCATTCTTTGGCTGTATTTTTGTTCAACAAAGCCTGCAATTTTCAGTCACTTGAAAATGTAATTATAGATAATGTTTGCATCAGTAGCAAGAATACAATAAGCACATGGGGCATGAAAACCCCACTCCAACCACATCCTCTTAGGTTACGGTGCTCGTCTCCTGCCAAGAGTAAAGGCACTTCGACAAGCTAATATTTGGTATGAAACCGTTGATCAACCCATGCGTGAATTCTTCTCTAACTTTGCTATTAACTCTTACAGACACTGGGTGTTAAAGAAAAGACAGAAACTTCTAGTTTCCTGAAAACTTGAGATACCTGAGTAAAGCTACGCTGTGGAGAGGATGAAAGAGTAATGTAATGGCTCCTGAAATGAAAAGGTCCCACACGTAAGAGTTGGTGACAACTCTCAGGCACTTAAAACAAAATAGCATCTTTAGATTTCACTTAATTTATTGACTATTATATGGTTTACTTAAGGAGGTAAGAATGGTTGCAAATCTAAAAAAGATGCTGCATAAAATTGCCAACTAATCGAGACGATGGGGAATCAACACCACTTGAAAGCCTTTTCCTGACTCATAAGAAGCAGAGTTACAGTTACCCCAGAAAAAATTAACTGTTCATCTAAATCAAATGCAAACATTCAGAAGCTAGAAGTAAATCTCTGGAGTGAAATTCCATGTATCTAATAAATTTTTAAAAGAAAACTAGATAAAAATATACAATCATAAACAAAAAGGATCCACCTTAATATTAAAGATGTTTCTTTATCCTGAGTAGGTAAGAATCTACCTCAGACACAGAGATCTTGACACAATATGCTCCCCTTTCCATAAAATAAAAATCGAAAGTAGTCGGGCGGTAGTGACTCACACCTTTCAATTCAGCGCTCGGGAGGCAGAAGCAGGTGGATCTCTGTAAATTCGAGGCCAGCACGATCTACAGAGTGAGTTCCAGTACTGGCTCCATAGCTACTGAGAAAAACCAGAAAAAAAAAAAAAAGAAAGAAAAAGACAAATCTGCAACACTATTGCCTTCTAGACTAAAAAACTGTATATTGTTATGAAATTAAATTTTAAATAAAATTAAAAGTCATTTGACAGAAAAGTATCTAAAAAGCACAAGAGTGTTGGTTACAACTAAGAAACTATACTTAGTTAAATATAAAAATCCTGGCACAAAAAAAAAATCCAGGAAATCTGGGACACTATGAAAAGACTATCCCAGATCAAAGACCCAGAAAATACTTTCAACAAAACCATCGAAGAAAATTTCCCTAACCTAAATAAGGAGACGCCTATAAAGAAATGAGAACAACAAATAGACAGGACCAGAAAAGAAAGTCCCTTGACCACAAAATAATCAAAAAATTAAATGTACAAAACAAAGAAATAAAAGCTGCAAGGAAAAATGACCAAGTAGTATGTAAAGGCAGACACAGTAGAGTTAAACTGGACTTCTCAACAGAGACTCTAAAAGCAGAAGGGCTTAGACAGACGTGCTATGGACTCTAAGATTAGACTACAGATGCCAGCTCACACAACCACACCCAGAAAAAACCTTCCATTACGATAGAGAAGATAAGACATTGCATAATAAAACTAAATTTAGTCCTTATCTATCTATAAATCCATACCCACAGAATGTACCAGGAAAACTCCTAACTAAAAAGGTTGACTACACCCCCAAAAAACACAAGAAATAATTGCAAACCAGAAAATCAGAGGGGACCCCCACACATTGAGCTGATGTAGCCGTTTTAATATCTGACAAAATAGACTTCGAATCAAAATTGATCAGAGGAGATCGTGAAGGATACTATGTATTCAAAGAAAAAAAAATCCACCAAGGATTTTGCAATTCTTAACATTTATGTACCAACACAAGGACACACAAGTTCATCAAAGGAACCCTACTACAGCACAAATCACATACTGACCCTCACACACTAGTGTAAGGCTTCAATACCCTACTCTTGCCAACTGACAGGTCATCCATACTAAGCAGAGAAATGCTGAAGCTAGTCAACAGACCTAACATAATTTCAGACACACACACACACACACAAACACACACACACACACACACACACACACACACACACCTTCTTTTAAGCACCTCATGGAACTTTCTCCATACATGCTTAGACACATGCTTAGACACAAAACAAGTATCAACAGATACAAGGAAACGGGAATAATATCCTGCATCCTATCTGACCATAATGGATTAAAATTAAAGCTGGATATCAATCACAACAGAAATCTTATCAAAGTCATGAAAACAAACAAAACCTTACTACTGAATGAAAAATGGGTCAAGACAGAAACTAAAGACTTTCTAGAACTAACTGAAATTGAACACATAACATACCCAAACTAATGGGACACAATAAAGGCAGTCCTATGAGGCCAGTTTATATCACTAAGTGCCAATATAAAATATTTGAGAGAACTCATACTAATAACAGCACACCTGTAAGTTGTAGGACAAAAAGAAGAAATCATGCCCAAAGGGAGTAGATGGCAAGAAATAATCAAAGTAATCAAAAACAAATTATACAACAAAAACCAATACGAAGAATCAATAAATCAAAGAATTGGTTCCCTGAGAAAAATCAGTTAAGATTGACAAACTCTCATTCAAATTAACTAAACAGCAGAGAGAGAGAATATCAAAATTAACAAAATTAGAAGTGAAGGGAGACATAAAACACATCAAAGAGACCGGGCGATGGTAGCACAGTCCTTTAATCCCAGCACTAGGGAGGCAGAGGTAGGCAGATCTCTGAGTTCGAGGCCAGCCTGGTCTACAGAGTGAGTTCTGGGCTACATAGAGAAACCCTGTCTCAAAAAAACAAACAAAGATACCAAAGAAATTCAGAGAATCATAAAAACATACTTTAAAAACCTGTATTCCACTAAACTGAAAATTCTAAAAGAAATGGATACTTTCCTAGATACATCACTTACAAAGTTAAATCAAGATTAGATAAGCCATTTTAAAAGACCTATAACCCCTCATGAAATAGACTAAGTAAGTTTCCTGGCCAAAAAAGCCCAAGGCCGGGTGGTTTTAGTGCAAAATTCTACCAGAATTTCAAAGGAGACTTAATGCCAATACTCATCAAATTACGCAAAGAAAAACAAAACAAAAACAATACAACAAAAATAAACAACAGCAGCAACAACAACAACAAAAAAACAACCAGAAACAGAAGGAACATTGCCCCATTCATTTTAGAAGGGCACAGTTACCCTGGTACCCAATATATATAATGACCTAACAAACAGAAATACAGACTGATATCCTTACAAACATAGATGCAAAAATTCTCAACACTTGCAAACCAAATCAAAGAACACAGCAAAAAAAAAATTGCCTATTATGATCAAGTAGATTTCATCCCAGATATGCAGGGATGGTTCAACATACATAAACTGATAAATATAATCCATCTCAAAAGCAAACTGAAAGACACACATACACACACACACACACACACACACACACGATAATCTCATTAGACACAGAAAGCATCTTTGAAAAAGATCCAACACCCCTTCATAATAAAAGTTCTGAAAAGACTAGGGCATATCTTAACATATATAAATGACATATTTAACAATAATAAATAAAGGCAGTTAACAGCAAGTCCTTAGCCAACAACTTAAATGGAGATTATCTCAAAGCAGTTTTACTAAAATAGGAACAAGACTCACTTGTACACTCGCTCAGAGCTACTCAATATAGTAACCTGAAGTCTTAGCTAGAGCAATATGACAACTGAAGGAGATCAAGGGGATACAAATTAGAAAGGAAAAAGTGTTTGGCCTTGGAAGAACTCAAACATCTTAAGAGCAACTTCTAGGTTTAAACTTCAGGAAGCAACAATAAAAAGATCTCAGGCTTTGAGAAGCGCTGAAGGAAACACAAGGTTGGCTTTATTGAACCTCAATCTGTACCTAAAATGTTAGGTACCAAGCAGACCTAAAAAATAAGGTAGAGAGGCAAGACAATGATGTGGCTATAATTCAACTTCTGTGGCTGTCAATAATTCAACTTTGATTGGTTTTTTAAATATTTATTTATTATGTATACACTATTCTGTCTGTGTGTATGCCTGCAGGCCAGAAGAGGGCACCAGACCCCATTAAAGATGGTTGTGAGCCACCATGTGGTTGCTGGGAATTGAACTTAGGAACTTTGGAAGAGGAGGCAATGCTCTTAACCTCTGAGCCATCTCTCCAGCCCCAACTTTGATTGTTTTTTTATAACTCAGCCCAAATGATGCCTTTAAAGCAAATTATACTTCTTTAAACTGATAAAATGTGCTAATTACAAAGAACTTATTATTTCTCACAGAAACACTTAGTAGTTGTACAACTGGCCCCCTTTCTAAAGATCTGCCAGTTTCCCACCAGGGCCCTAGTTTTGCTTTATCAACAAACAGCAGTAACTCCCATCACCACCTAAATCCACTCTGCCTTTATCGAAGTCCCTACCTGGCTCACCTTATGCATGAAATGCTGTGCTACATAAGGCAAGAGACTGTTTGTGAGGTCAATTTCATGGTTTATACAGTTTCTCCAAACAATGTGATGGTTTTAGCCACAGTAGAGCCAAGTACTCCTCTGGCCCATTAATGAGGCTATTCCCTAGGCAATGGATTCACATCCCGAGGCTTTAGCTTCTGAAGAAAGCATGATCTTGACTAATCTAAAAGAAGCAAGATTTGTAGCAGTAGAATCAAATGCTCACATCACAGTTACTCTGACCTGTTAGGACTCTAAGGAACTCATCAACAATGTTTGGAGAAGGAGGGGGTTCTTTAATAAATACAAAAAAAAAAAAAAAAGAACTAGAATCCATCAACAACTGGGCACCTAGATGCTTCAAATAGCCACATACTATGTCTTATGCCACATTGTAAATTTAAAAAAAAAATACTGATTTTTTCCCCCTTGAGTCTGACCCTCCTCCAGCTACTAATCCTGTGTGCTTCAGGTGCGCTGTGGCTAATGAGGTCACTGGGTTGCAAAAGCTACATTATTTCTTTTCCACATTCCTACCAGAGGTCGGAGTTCCTAAAATGCAGAGGTCAGAGTCCCAGTATGTTGGAACCACCCTTAACATTGTTTAAATGATTCTTTTCTCCTAAGAAAATTGCAATCGCAACCAGTAGGTGTTGAAATGGGCTTTACAGATTGCATATATCAAGATATTGAAAGGAGAACTTGCTTTTGTATTATCTCATCCCAGAATGGGAAATTTGAGCACAAGTTCACACTTGGAACATTATATGTCTCTATCATCATGGAGAAAAAGGATGAAAAAAATCAGTCATCATAATGTTGTCCTGGAAACTGTCTCCTGAAAGTTTACAGGGACAATATTGCTTTATGAGATTTTGCCTGAGAATTTACAGAATGAATGTTCAGAGAGAAAAAATATTAACAGCTCAGTTATAATGAGGTTCCATTATATTTGATGATCCTAGGAAACAGGTCAGTTTCAAGAACTATGAAACTGTAAGATATTTGGGCCATCATCCTTGTTCTAAGTTAGTTTAAACAATAAAACTGTGTTACAGCTGAAAAGCATTATTACTACTCCTATTTTCTTGATGAGAAATTATGGCAAGGCATTTGAGACTCAGCATAAAACAAACTGGAAATTAAGTCAGCATAAGTCCTGGGGTAGATCCACATAACAGAAACCCAGCCATGAAGGGACGCCTTCTACCTAGCTGAAGAGACTCCAGAGATTCCATGCTACCATACCAAAAGAAGCATCCCTGATGGCCAACACAATAGGAAGTTATTTCCATTTAAAAATAAAACTCACACATAGCCATAGAACTAAGGTGCTTTTATATTAAGGGAAAAAAAATCTCTAAATTCTTATGAAGGAAACTAAATAGATGGTAATGCCAATCAAGAAACCAAAAGGATTTGTGTCTCTAATCCATCATGTTAGAAATCTCTAAGACACAGGAATTCAGTAAAAATACATGCCAAATGCTTTAGTAAAAGAAGAAGAAAAGCAACCCATCAGTAGATGTGAGGAGCAACTTTTCAACATCTAAATAAACATGAAAGAAAAGAAGGAACCAGAAGTCAACAAAACATAGGCTTGGTGTAAAAAGAGAGAGGTAGGATTATTGTGCAACAGAAGGACAAATTTATTATTAATAAATTATTTTGAGATAAAATTCTTCACACCAAACAGTGATCATGACATTTGGACTTTTCAAAGGACTAGTTTTTCTTCTCTAGAAGCTAACCCTACAAAATGATGGTCTAGTAGACAATGCAAGTCATGAGGAAAGATGCTACTAGCATGGACTTAGTGAATAATTTTGGTTGGAGGCCTCCTGGTGACAATTTTGAGAAAGCAAACACAGCTGCAGCATAGCCAAATATAGCCGGCCAAGACAATGGCATCCATAAAGTTAATCACTTTGAAATATGCTACCCGTATGCTCAACCCAAAAATTCAACACCCCTTCTATCATGCAGGATGTCAAAATATAGTTTTATGTACAGAAATATGCTGCTGTTTTAGGCTGATTTAGGTGTCTTGACTCTTCTCTATCAAAGATTCAACTCTGAGAATTATGTCAGGCATGGATATGACCCCTTCTGAAACTGAGAAATGGATCACAAAACAAATAGGCTTAGAGAAGACTAAAATAAAATATTATGTATGAAGAAAAGATAATAAAATCATAAAACTTTTTTTAAAAGATGAACTTCTGTATCCTCACTGAGCCTAGGCTGAGGTACAAAGAAAGTAAAGAGTAAAATAAATAAGTATAAAAAAATTGTGCACCAATCTCCTGCCAAATGTTGTTCTTTATGTTTTTCATGTTACTCTTCTAGTTTTCTCCTAAAAATTTCAAGGACAAAATGAAACATCAAACCTCAATCCAGTACATACTCTTGTTGTCCAACACCCAATACCTTACTTTAATTCCCCAAAGACAAATGAACCGAAGTTCTGAGTGGGTGTTTAAGTTTGTTTACACTCAGGGGCCATAGGCTCATCAATCTCTTGTCATGTTCATTTTTGTCAAATGCTTAGTCTAGGTGCTGAATTCCCATTACAATAATCAAATTTCAAGAACTGCTTTTAACATCACCTGAAAGTTGTGGACTGATGAAACAGTGCTCATAAAATAATGCTAATACAAAAGAAGTACAACATAAGGAATGCAGTCAGGCCAGCATCATATCTAATAATACAGAAATGAAAAAAAAATCATGCTGCCATGATTTTTCTATGAAGATCTTGTGTGTGGCAGCTAACACACAAGCACTGAAGGATAACAGTCCTAACACTAGAGGGCTGTGGCTATTTGCCCAGTAACAGATGATGGAACTATCTGAGTGAATTTCTTTTCCCACTTCTTTTCCAAAGAAAGTAATCTGTGGTCTAGGTCAAGAGATTGAAACAGTCCTTAGACCCTTGACAGCTCATAATTTATAGTGCATGATTGGTCACCATGAAAATATTCCTGAAACATAAATCCTTCAATCATAAAGGTAATAATCTGTAAGCACATTTTTCTATAAGCACATTTTTTTTTTTTTTGGTTTTTCGAGACAGGGTTTCTCTGTGGCTTTGGAGCCTGTCCTGGAACTAGCTCTGTAGACCAGGCTGGTCT
>NC_022018.1:24339093-24344985 GCF_000317375.1 Microtus ochrogaster
ACCAGGCTGGTCTCGAACTCACAGAGATCCGCCTGCCTCTGCCTCCCGAGTGCTGGGATTAAAGGCATGCGCCACCACTGCCCGGCTCTATAAGCACATTTTATGTAATGTCACAATTTCATAAGTTTCATAAACAAAGACCATTAAATGAAAGATATCTCAAGAAAGTGGAATCATAATATACATTCTCTCTATATATAAATATGTGTGCAAACATACACACACACACACACACACACACACACACACACACACACACTGACCACTGCCAAGTTTTTGTCTTTTAGCTCACAGGACCAACTGAGTCTCTTTATATTGGATAACTAAGGTCTAACACTGTTGCTACAGACAGAGATGAAAAAAAAAAATCAAAGACATAATTCATGAAAAAGGATGTAAGGTACCATCTTAAAACTTAACAAACCTAAGTTTGACAATGAACTTCAGTAAAAGCATGAAAATTAAGTCTTTTGGGATAAAAAATCATAGAATGTTGGAATTTTGTATAGCATATTAAAATACACAGTACTATACTTTATGGTATATAAAATAGTTTTAAACTATCCAAAACTTATGCTACATAAATTAAAGTTAATTCTGAATACTACGTAAAATTCATCTGTGAAAATTTTCAGTCCTAAATAAGCCTGTAAACATCAGAAAATGCAGCTACTGCACTGGGAAACCATGATTCCCAAGGTTATGACACACACAGAGATACCATGTCACTAAAGAGACAGACTTCTCTAACTACTGAGGCTTAAAATCAAAACATTCCACATATCTCATTTGAAAAGCTCTGTTTCTCAAAAAGGAAATCTGGGTCAACTGGACATCCAGATAGGTGATTCCTCTCCTGACACTGACCTAAAGGAAACACAGATTATTTCAACTAATCTGACCATAAGGCTACCTATGCATGACAGAACAGTACAGAAACATCGGAAATGATGCTTTATAATTTAATCTAAATGTAGTCTAAATTTATGCATATTTTTAGAAAAAAAAACTGGATCTAAAATTTTACTGCTAAGTTTGCTGAGACTTTTGTTAACTGGAACAATTACTAAACCCAAATCTAAATTTGTATTCATTAGTCATTTTGAAAGTCATATGACTACATATTTGTCATCATTACATTTTAAATTATTGGCTGATTTTAAATATTAATTTTCATATTTGAACATGGAATGTAATATACAACCTACAGTTCATAAAAGAGAATGTTCATAAACCTCTGGGTTGGCACTAAAAAAAAAGTGTAAATCTCTGATATGCTCACAAAAGGCATTTCAGCCACATAAGTGGAATCATATTTCTATAGAAATAGTTGGAGTAATCACTTTCTGTCATGATTGAGGACAAACGGGAAGAGGGAAGCTGTTCAAAACCCCCTAAATGTTCTCCTCTTTCTTTTATAAGTCCTTTAGGAGGCGTGTGCAGCTCACACTAAATGAAAAAGACATTCCCAGGAGGAGGAGGAGGCTGCGCTCCCTTCACATCTGGATTCAGAGCAGGGAGATATTGGATAGCACAATTAAACAGCGATGATGCTGAAGGGGAATAATTATTTTACAATTACCTGTGAGCAGCACATTTACTGCTCTAATTAGTTTTTGTTTCCCACATAGGTTTTTCCAGGAACACTCAGCTCCATTTCTCTTAGGTTCAGCAAGCGTTTTTTCTTAAGGAAAACATAAAAATACATTTTCTGCATGGCTACACAAGTAGCACAGCCCTGACGCTGGCTTCATTATATGACTTGATACTTCCGTGATAGTGGAAACAGACAGGGTGGCAGGAGAACTCGGAGGTGCTAATGAACTGGAAATCATTAGTGGTTTTTAAAGCCTCCCTTTCTTGAGTTTTGTAAAACAAATATTATACTCAGAACTGCCTTGTTCTTTGTGATGACATAATCCATACCTAAGAATAAAAAAATAATATGTCTCTTCCCTGAAGAAATAAAATTCTGTTGAAAATAATGACTTTCTAAACTTGGGGGAAGTTCAAATTTGGAAGTAAACCAAAGCAATGACTTATTAACTTTGTTCCTTAAAAACGTGCTGTGAGTATAACATTTCCATTTAAATGCAAATAACTGGTGCTTATAAATTGTTGGACATTTATAAGTGTGGTTCATTTTGTTTGTTTTTAAAAATTCCTGTTAATGACCTCAGATTCCTGTTATAAACAGTACCTGAATTTTTGCCCAATATTTGGATTTAGCAGGTGCTAGCTGTATCTACATTCATGTGTATCAGTTTTAGCATATAATAACATTAGCTACTTTATGAGAATTCCACCAGTGTTTAACTTGTAAAGAACAAAATCACACACAAAAAAGAAAGAAAAAGGCTAAAAAGAAATGAAAAGTTTGGAGATTTATTGTAAAACCGACTGCATTCTTCAAAGGCCAAACAGTGTTATTAGAGTAGCTGGGGGGAAAACACACACCCAAAGCAGGAAACATCATCCCATGAAATCTTAATTACTAGGTTCATATCTGAAAATACTATCTCCTTTTTATCTTGTCTTTCAAGGTTCTTGTTTTCCTAGTTCACTGCATCTCATCAACAGATGCTGGAGCAATCTCAATCCAGCACATTACAATTAAATAGCAAGACTTATCAATTAAAGTAATACCTCTGCCCAGATCAAAGATAACATTCACATCCTTAAAGACGTAAGGAACTGTTGGTTTCAGAAGGTAGCTGATACTAAAGTACATACTGTTAACTGAACATCCTACCCCAAAATATTTAAAAACTCTTCATTAAAGATCCATATACATGCATAGCTCTTCTTCCACAGTTTCATTTTAGCCTCTTTTCATGACCATTAAGGAATCAGGTAATAAATGTCATTAACCTTGGCTTTTTGTGATTTGTAATTACATTTTCCACATAAAGTTTAAAAGTAATATGAAAGGTGGAAAGGGAGTTCCAAATGCTTTGAATCTTCATACGTTTTCCTCAGATGGCACAATTTTGGTTCCCAAGCACACCTGTACAAGAGGAACACTTCCTACCCTCTAGACCTACCACAAGGATGAGATACCACATAAATCAGGTGTCCTGGCACACAGTAGCCACACAGCTTACTAAACACACATTTTCAGTTTTGCAGGAACAATAATGACTATGCCTCCTGGGGTTAGCCCTACTGCCTTAATCTATAAAAATGAGGTCAGATGAGATGGTCTCAAAGCCCCTTTTAACTTTAACAATGATGTCCTGAGGAGCCCTTTTCAGTTTATTTACATACAGATAAATATTTTTTGGTCTATTATAAAAAAAGCAGATGATTTCCCCAGGTTTATTAATTTATAGTCAGGTTAATTTTTTTTTTCTCTAAGGCTATTTACTGAATGTGAAAAGAACTGAGATTTCATGTTATCCGTAGCCTCTCCTCAGCCTTCTAACACTGCAAATCCAAATACTGATACGAGACTAACAATTTTCAGGCCACATTTTTTTCACCTGTAGTCTCTCATTTCTAAGCCATTACGTTCTGTTTAAAAAGTCTAAGATAAGAGACTCTCTACATGTATCACTAATGAGGTAGAACAAAGAGGAAACACTCAAGCCCATTCTCAATTAAAACCAAATTCCCAGCTTAAAATCAAATTTAAAAAAAAAAACAGTTCCTATTTTCATTATGCTTTTCTATGAATAACAGTTTATAACAACACAAAAATAAACAGCCAAGATTATTTAAAATGCTTATTTCCATTTACAGTTTGCTGGTGAATGTTTAAAATCCCCAAACTTTGAAGCATATGTTACAGCAGTTCTATACCACGACTGAGCCTTCAATGATCTGGGCTCTTTAAACACTGGATGGCTCATGGGGCCACCAAGCATAATAATTCATCTCAAAAGCTATTTGTTCATCTGCCTGGAGGACTCAAACATATTACATCGTGCAAACTTATCTAATATATTCCTGTGGGGAAATGCCATTGAGAAAATATGTTCTACTGATTTAGAAAATCAACACCAGAAAAGTCCCCATGCTTTATTTCAACTCCTCTTATGAGCAGGCCAATATCTAGCAGACTACATTTAGTTCAAGTGGCAATATGCTTCATATGACAACCAGTCCCCCAAACAATAAAAGCTTACAGCCATCCTCTCCGGTGTCCGAACACTGCTTTAAAATACACTGCCTAGGTGGGTTTCCTGCTCATATGCCTTCAGCCCCAAACAGTCTCGAGCACGACTTAGTTACACACTCTTGTGGAAAATATGTCTCAGCGCTCTCAGGACTGTGGAGACACACAACAGTTATCTCGGAAACAAACAAGAAGTGTCATTTGCAAATTCCTTTTTTCTTAGTTCATTTAAGCAATAGCTGGCAAACCCTGAAAACAATCTGGGGTTGATTCCAAAGGCTATCATTTGGAAATCATGAACTTTTGGAAGGAAAGCAGGGTAGAAGTCATATTGCGATTCATATAATAATAAAAAAAAAACCCTCCATGGCTGGGATAAAAAGGCTCTGTTCAGAGCTAAGAGTCTGAACAAGCCACATTCATCTACCAAATGAAAAGGAGGAATTAAATTTTCATAATCCATAATTTAATTGACAAGAGACTACATCTTTCAGAAGCCGTTAATGCTTTAAATTCATAGAACATTCACTAGCTAGATATATTATGTCACTTAGGCAGCAGGTGATCATAAATTCAAAATCATCATCAACCCTTGATGCAACCCTAACACTCTAGCAAAACAGAGGGAAACACGTAAGGCTTGCACAGTAACTGTGCAGATACGGATGATGTCTGGATAAGGCTTGCATTGTAAGAGGACACGATAGAGATCTCTGAAAACTATCATGGGAATGTTATTAATCAAGATTAATTTTCAGAGAAAAGTGCCAAAAGGGAATTCTATATTTTAATGTGTTATCTGATTATCTCTGAGACAGTGAACTTGACCAGGTCCTCTCAAGTTTGCAGCCCTAACATCGACAGTTCGTATTTAAAGGACTCGACCATCCTTCTCTCCCACTTGATTTTTTTTTTTTTTAATTCTAGGGCTTCAATAATTGGCCGTTGTGAAGTTTCTCAAGATTCTCAACTCATAATACTTAACATACCAGAAAAAGAACCTAGCATCACAAGGGAAAGTTAGCTGCCAGGGAAATGGGTCATAAAGCACAGAATGGCTTGAGCATTTTGAAGACTACCATAAGGTGCCAGAAAACATCTGGGTGTGTTAAGTCTCACAGCGAAGAGAAGAGGAAAATTTGTCCATTATCCGACTGACAGCAGCAGCCCTCTCCCTATACATTGTCAAATACCTCACTTGATAAGAGAATTCTACACATCCCTTGTCTCAGAAGGACACAGACTTTTCCACCTCTTTTCTGGCAGTCCTCTATCTGGGGTTTCTTTACATAACAAGCCAGAAATACAAGTGGATCCTACTGAGATTCCTGAGCTAAAGAGAGAAACTTCCACACGAAGACAAACCAGCCAGATAAAAACTGTACATAGTTTCCCTTCCTCGCGGATTCCAGCCCTTTGCTTGTCCCAATAACCGTTCTCTCCTAGTTTGTCGACACGGAAAACCACCAGAATCCCATTAGTTATTAAATCACAGGCTGCCTATCAGACAAAACCATCCCGGTTACGTAAAAAATTACCTCTAATTTCTGCGAGAGAGTACACCTGGCTAGTTTAAGGGGTTTGTAATTATCCCCTTTCTCTCCGCTGTCCTCCTTCCTCCCATCTCCGGACTGAGTGCAAAAGCCAGGGATGTTCCGCCGGGCCACCCCGCATTGCTAATGACAAGAGCGTGCAAGGCGGCACGCGCCCGCCCCTCCCCGGACCCCGCGCCCCCGCCGGCCGGTCCGATCGCTGGACGCCGCGCCTAGCTCGGG